>NC_053129.1:3595856-3673356 GCF_010015445.1 Perca fluviatilis | reverse complement strand
TAATACATTTTGTGGAGAATTATTATCGTCAGCCGTAGAGAGATTCTTGTTGGCAGAAATGTTGACCAGCCATAAGTCTCCAAACTGTTTTGTCGGGTCAAAACATCTATATCTAATGCTAAAAAAGGAAAATGAGTAGAAAGCAGGTCTCAAAGGAGTGTGCCTTTCTGTCCAGGGAGAAGAGGGATCTTCCTCAGTTGCAGTCAAAATTGTCAAAACCCAGCGCTAAAGATTCAACAGTACTAACAGGTTTTTCCCTCTCTCTCACAGAATACAGGGTTGAACACGGAGAACTACCATCTCAAAAAGAACATCTCTGCACTATTACAAACAGCTCGACAGGAGGTGACTCGAAAAGATGCTGAGATTCAGAGGTTGATCCAACAGTAAGTGCTTTTTTGATGAACTAGTGACTCAACGACCGGAGGGATTTTTGCAGTTCCTAGAACATAACGTTCCGAGAACCTTTTTTTTCTCGTGTTCCGACTGGACCAATTTGGGGAGTATTATGTTCCTCTGGCTGCAGTACCTGTAACTCTTTCAGCTCCTACTTCAGGGCAGGGTCTTTTCCCTTTTCCGCATAGGAACCCTTAGTGACCTAGCAACGTCTGAAACACAAACAGTACATATTCTTCACTGTCTGTCGCAATTTGCCTACGTATGCTAACTCATAAGACAAACATCACGCATTCAACCAGCTAATTGTTAATGCTAGTTAAACTTACCCGTCGTTTTGTTTGCCTGTTGCGCTCTGCTCTTCTATCTTCTTCTATCATATTAATTAGGATCATATTACACTTGAGCCTTCGTCGTCTGTGTTTCTCTGTGAAGTACTCCAGCCTAGTCTTTAAACGCCGCCGTTCAAACTCTATTATGAGGATCCCGGCAAGGCACAAAAGGAAAATACCGATGGCCTCTTCCATGCTGGTTTGTTGTTGTATCTGGTGCTAAAGTCAAGTGATGACGCTATAAAGACCGTTGCCGAGCTTGCGTCACTCCCTTACCCCTCCTACCAGTTCCTATGGCCACTTGGCCAGTACGAATGCAAATGGAAAAACCGGTTTTGGGGGAGAGTAATTAGAACTGTTTAGAAGTGGACTTTTCCAATAACTACGTTGCTGTAACTACTTGGTTGGAAAGAGGCTATGATGACTGTTTTATCTGTTGACCAATAACCTGTAGGTTAATGTAATGTATGAAATACTCTATAATGAGATCAACTTACACAGGTAGCTTGTTATTTTTATCATTACCTAACCACTGTCTGTGACAAAAAACTACTACTGCTGATTGCATATATGTTAAATGATTAATTTAAAAACTTTGTTTTCCACAGATCACACAAAGGTTTCCACCATCTCCAATCTCACATTAATAATCGTCGGGATCCAAGTTCCTTGAGTCGGACCTCGGCAGGCAGCTCCATGAGTAGGCCACCTCCTCCACCTCCCCCCAGTCTTCCGCTGCCTCCTCCACCATCCAGCCCACCTCCACCTCGACCGGCTTCACCTCCCAGAGAGGATCCTCCTCCAGCCTCCAAGAGAGAAAGCAATAGTTCCACCTCTCAGCCCAGTGCATCCAGCAGGAAATCCAGCAGCAGTTCATCAACCCGACACAGTGAGCCGGGCAAACACAAGTCCACGCACAGAGAGGAAAAATGTGAACCTACAGATAGGAGACATAGAAGTGGTTCAGATCCCGACAGGTCTCACAAAACAGACAAGGACACAGGACGAAGACATGACTCCAGATCATGTAAAAGCAGGAACTACCTAAATGTTGAGGGGCGCCACAGATCAGACGAGTCGAGAACCCCTCCGCCAGAGATTCCACATGCTGCCGTTTCCTCTGATGACAAGAAAGGGAGAAGTCAAGAGCGGAGACAGAATGCAGCCAAAATGTCCACACCAGACTCTGAACGCAGTGCAGCTCACAGCTCTAAACAGCGCCACAGCCGAGATCATAGAAAAATCCAGACTAGTGACAAACCTGTCGGGAGGAAAAAGGACCGCAAAGATTCCTCTTCACATCACCGCACTGAGCGCTGCAGTGAGTCCTCCAATGAGAGGGGAGGGAATAGACTGTCGAAGGATTATCAAAGGAAGGAGGATAGACGACGTGAAGAGGAAGTCAGCAGAAAGCATAAGAGGAGCACTCCGTCAGAGACCAGCAGAGAACGTGAGAAAGCCAGAGCAAAAGGATCAGACCAAGGTAGAGTGGATGCCAGTAGTAAGGAAAAACTAAAAAAGGCCCATGAGGCATCAAAAAGATCATCCGAAGAACCAAATATCACAGAGAAGAGCTCTGTGGAGGACAGTAGTCCAAACAGGAAATTGTGTTTCATGGAAACATTGAATCTAACCCTTTCACCAATTAAGAAGCAAGTGTTGCCTGCCAATACCACCCAGCCTGAGCTCCCACCAGTGGTAGTGGAAAATGGGGCAGATGATGAGAGTTCACAACCTAACGTTGAGGACATGTGTGTGATTGATGAACTAAACAGCAGTGAATTAGAACCAGGGTTGGAAGATGTTGCAGATACCCCCAAAAAGCCAAGCTCTGAAACAACACACAAGAGGTGTGATGATGGGAAAGATGTCCAGGAGAAAGACAAAAAGCAAAGTAAAACTCCTGCAGCTGACGAGCATCATGAAGACAGTTCATTTCAATCTACCTCATCTCACAGCCGACACCCAGGTGCTGCAGATAATCCGATGGCTGTGCATCTCGCAGCAACATCAGCAGAGATTAGTTCTCTAAAAGCAAGAAATCATGAAGCCAAAACCCAGCAGGCCTCAGACAGCCAGGAAGATGATTGTGGATCTGTGGAGGCTACAGATGGTGACAGTGACAAGTCCAGACGCATTTATGAACCGCACAAAGGCAATTCTTCACAAAAAGTAAATCCTGGAAATGATATTGATCAATCTGTTGCTATTACAGACCCCATTATGCTTGATTCAAGTGTAGAACTGAAGTGTAAAAATCCTAAACCTGCAGTACAGAAAAGCCTCCCTGTGGATTCAGAAGATGCAGCTGCTTCGCCCTTAGGAGAAAATCCTGTAGCTGAAGATGTTACTGACAAGGCCATCCTCAAAAGTCAGCAAATGTCTGCCACTATGCTGCCTCAGGACTGTCAGCAAGGACTCCTGGTTTCCAATTCCATTCACAAGAAAGATACTGGTCATACGCAAGATGGTCCTAAAGATGCAGATACTGTATCTAGTACAATAAGCCTGGAATCCCTTCCACAAGAAGGGCTGAGTCTAGCTGAGGCTATTTACGTTTTAACACAGACAAATGAAGACACCAGTGACTGCAGTAACATCTGCACTGAGCCCAGCTCCTCCACTGGCTGCATCGCCGTGTCCAAAGTCAGCAGTACCACCGAGGAGACGGCGCTGCCAGAGAAGTACAGGGACCTGACTTTCACACCAAAGAAGAGCTTCACCCCTCGAAAGAGTCCTGGCGTTGAGCCTTCCAGTTCTGTGCCTTTACTCCATGATGAGGACTCCATGATGCGCACGCTGAGCAATCTGAAGAGAATCCCTGATGCCATAAGCCCTCTGAGGAGCCCAATACGGATAACCAAGAGGAGTCTTCTCCATGTTCACGGCAAGCCAGGTCATGTCAAGAGTCTTCAAAAAGGTAACGTTGGCCTGATGAAAAACCGGTTATGTCAAATTAAATCTTACGCACACACACACACATAGATCCAGAAGACGACTGTGGTTGCTTGTTTTAGGCATCATTATTTCTTAGAAACACACTCTGTTTTTGTGGTGCTCATATTTATTTTTAAGATGGTTATCCTCTCAAATAGAGACATCCACAAGTGATGTCACTTAAGGCAGTTTTACGGAGGCTCCACACAGAGCTCTCGCCATAGCCTATGTAAGTGGCCTGATGTTTATACGTGTGTGTGTGTGTGTGTGTGTGTGTGTGTGGTGTGATAGAGTGAGGGAGAAGTGAGAGAGTGACGGCGATTAGCTTTGGAGCGAGTAGTGACTCTAGAGTCCTAGTGAGAGAAACAAAGTGTCTCCCCTGTTCTTTCTGACCATGGTGGGAGATCTGGAGCAGGAGAAGTTCACCCTCTCCTTGATCTCATGATGATTATGGAAGAGAACCAGGAAATGAGCCGGGGGAAATGCACCGCTACCAAGCCACGGCCGAGGAGGGGAGGGAGAGGGGTCTGCAGGGCTATGCCGTCGATTTTAGGCATGACTATAAAATGGCCTTTAGTCAGTGTTGGATTGGGCTGAAGACTACACGTTTGAAAATGAAATAAATCTGGAGGTGTGAATTCGGAATAAAAGGTCACAGCCAAAATTTGGATTGTTCAGCATCAGCAGGGAGGGAGATTAGCTATTATGGGATGTTGTGGCTCAGCTAAGAAAGGGCACCCTGAATTTTAGCTGCAGGATTGCGGCTATGGTTCAGTGTTAAATGGAATGTGAAGAACAGTTCCAAACACCCATATCTGTCCTGAGATGACCTTACACCCAACAGCCTGGTAGAGTAGAGTGCTTTGTGCCCCTGAACAATCCCAACAGCTACAGATGCCTAAACACTGTTGCTATACGACTGAGAGAGCTCTTCTATGATGTAACTGGCCTCAGTATATCCAAATGCCTTAAACCAATAAATGCAAATAACATCAGGTACTGTCATCTAAGTAATGGCTTCTCACATGGCAGTAACCGTTAATCATGTTAAGTTAAGAGTGCTGCGCCTCATAGATATGAGATGCATATCCTTTACAAGATAGGGACCTGATAATTAGTCCTGTAACAATTATTGCATAATTGTCTAATTGCCAATTATTTTACATAATCACTTTTTCTTTGTTTAACTGCAATTAATTGCTACCATTAGCTAAGGTCTTAAGGCATATGACTGGTAATTGTTGATTTTGTTTAGATATGACAAATTGTAATTATATAAGTGATTATTGTCAGACTATATATTTTATTATTTCAATTGTTAGTTGAAATTGACCCTATACATGTTCATAGCAACAAAATGACAATTGGGGAGTTAGAAAACTGTTTTATGATAATAAAGAGGCCTGTGTTGTTATATTATCTGGGTCACATGACTGTGATATTAAACCAGAAGATGGATCCTGGGATTCATTCAAAACTTGAATTTGTTGTAAAAAAGTAATACATGAATAAATATTTTTAAATTCGACTGAAAGAGACAATTAGACAATGAGATGTTTGAATCATAATTATGAGATGCTAAATGTCTAACCCTGCTTTGCTTTCACCCCCCTTTGCAGAGTTCTCCACCACAGCTGTTGATGCCAACACTAAGAAGTTGGATGTAAACAAAGAAAACAAATATCCGGGTTCTCCTGCAAACCATGACGCACAAACCGTGGTGGATGAGGTATCCGACCTGCCTTCAAGTCTCTCTGATGCTGAACTGGAGGAAGGGGAAATTTTCAGTGAAAGTGATGAGGCGGCTGCAGATTCTCCTCTTCCTGCAAACAAGAAGGCCAAGTTAGCACAACCAGTCAGACATAAACCAAGTCCTAAGTCTGTGCTAAAGAGGAAATCTAAAGAAAGGTGTGTTGCATCAAAAGACACTCCTGAAACAGCAGGTGTATCGACACGAAGTCCAAAGAGTCGTTTTAAAACCGTTTGTCCCGCAGCAACCAAAGCTTCCTTTTCCACCGTAGAGGAAGTAATGGAGACCTTCAAAGTGGTTCGTAACGAGATCCGAAAAAAGTACATGAAGCTTCATAAAACCTTTCCCAAGAAGAGCTTCTATGGTGTCATGGACAATTTCCAGGAGTCGTTCTTCGAATTTGTGGACGGTGCTCATTTTGGTCAAATATGCAGTCAGTCAAGGGAGCTGAAATCCACGCTGAAGAAATTGATTGCGTCTGTGTTTGGCAAAGTATCTAATAATGGTATTGTGAAACGCATTTTTGAACAGCAAGCAGTCAATCTGAAGCAAAGGTTGTGGGACTTTGTAGATGTCCAAGTTGACTACTTGTTCAAGGACATTTACACGGCACTAAAGAGCCTTTGCAAACCAGCGAGAGCTCAGGCTGAGGATGACTGGCCCCGTGGAAATGAGAAAGTATCCCGACAGCCTCCTGCAAAGAGAACACACTGTCAACAACAGGATGCACAATCGCCTCCGACCAGCCTGAATCGAATCAAGCCATGCGCTGTGGCACCTTACAAAACAGGCCTTGGAAGCAGAGGAAAAGATATTCGAATCACACATGTGGAGAAAGACGGGAGCGTTGATCCACATCCAACAAGTTGCCCAAATACACAAACTGTGGCCGACCACCTTCCTCCAAAAACTATTCCTTCAACTCCAGAGAAAAGTAACATATCATCTTTGGTTGTCCCTCAAAATGTCTCTTTGCTTGAGAAAACGGACTTTGAGCTTCTCACAGAACAGCAGGCTTCCAGTTTAACATTCAACCTGGTGAGAGACACTCAAATGGGAGAAATCTTCAAGTGCCTCCTGCAAGGATCCGACTTGTTAGAAAGCAGTGGCATCACTGGAGACAGCACAGCCTGGTCCCTCAGTACACCCAGGAAGGATGGCGAGAGGCTCCTCAGCATCACCACTCCCACTAAATGTAACTCTTCGTCTAAACTGCTCTCCCCGACAAAATTTGCTACTCCCTCAAAACTTATCGCAACATGGTCTAGCATTTCCCCTCGCAAGATGTTGTCTCCACAAACCAAAGATCAGATCCCGCTGAATCCAGCTTTATTCGATGAAAGTTGCTTGTTAGAAGTGCCTTCAGAGAGTAGCACAATGCTGCAGTCCAGCTTGGCTTCACAGAGGTCATATTCCATTCTAGCTGAAGATCTGGCAGTCTCCCTCACCATTCCATCACCTCTCAAGTCCGACAGCCACCTCAGCTTCCTACAGCCGTCGGGCATGCACCACATGTCCACGCCAGACAGCGTCATCAGCGCTCACATAAGTGAGGATGCTCTGCTGGAAGAGGAAGACGCTTCAGAGCAGGACATTCACCTGGCCCTCGACACAGACAACTCCAGCTGTGGCTCCAGCAGCAGCGAAGTACTCGCCACACCTTTCTTGTTCAAGCCTGACCTGCCCATGCACGCGCTTGTGATGGAGAAGTCCAATGATCATTTCATTGTGAAGATTCGCCAGGCGACCACAGGAGCGGATACCAGGCTCACTGCTGAGGAAAGCTCAGGTCAAATACTAACCAAAGAAAATGACGTTGACACTAAAGACAGTCGAGCAAAAGCTGTTTGGTCGGACAAATCGCGGAATGAGACTCCTTCAAATGCTGTACCATCAGAGAACCATATGTCTGGGACCGATGCAGACATCCATCTCACTCAGGATGAGCGCTTAACACTAACAAAAGAGCCATCCCATGAAAAAAAATTGGCAACTCAGCAAAATACCTCAAAAGTTTATTTTTCTAAGGATTCACAGAAACTGTCAGAGTCTCTGAAAAGTCAGTCTAAAACTACTCCTTCAGACAACAGTTTGCCCAACAGTGCTCAAAGCTCTGATCTTTTTTTTGGACAGATCAGCCAGGCAACCAGCAGAGAAGATATCCCAGCCACAGCTGATGAGAAGGCAAGTGAAACACGCCACAGAGGAGAAGAGGGGACGACTCTTTTGTCTAAGCCTCAGAAAAGGATCAGTTGCTCCGAAACTGTGGTATCAGATAACCGTCCACATCAGCCTGCTGACAGCTCCGAAACTAATCACAGGAGCCAAGTGTCGGCGTCACATGATTCAGATGAAATGCAGGTGTCCGAGAGAAGTCTCGCCATTGCGGAGGACGACATAAGCAGCACACCAGAGAGAGAGGAAAGGGATTGTGACAAAGGTAGAAAACGGAAGAAGCACCAGAAATCAAAAGCCAAGCGGTTCAGAAAGGAGGATGAGGAGAGTAGAGAAGAGAACAATGAAGGTGAATCCAAATCCTCCCCAGCGTCTCTCTCCCCCAACAGTCTCTACGCCAAGAATGTGATCAGGAAGAAGGGCGAGGTGGTGCTGGCATGGACCAGGTCAGTACTTGGTTCTGTATTCTATTCCTTTCAGAGGTAGATATCGTACTGCAGTTATGTGAGTTTATCTTTTTGTCCAAGTCTTAAACAAGTTATGCCCTTTGGCTAAACTTTTGGGATCCAGACTTCAAGAAGCTCAAGAGTCACCGCACCCAGCTGTTGTTCTGTAACCAGCATTTTACCTTTCTGTTGTTTTCTGGTTACGCGCTGATGTTCTGCACAAATGAAGTTTCTAACGGATAAATAAAAGGGGAACTATACCTTCCAGCCAACTTCTACAGAAAGTTAATCACCTTTTTGCAGCGAAACGTAATAAAGATTCAGTTTTCTTCACTGTGACCTCCTATAGTTTATTCCAAATTAACACTTAAATGGTCGCAAATTCGAAATGTTTTGGATAAATGTCCCTGCTTATTCAAAACAAATCTTTATTGGCACTCTTTGATTATTATCATTTGTGTAGGAGGCAGTGCATGAGGTGTATGCAGTTACATGTAAAGACTAGGGGTCTCATTTATAAAACTGCGTAGGAAGTGTACGCACGCCCCAAAGCCCAAATGGCGTACGCCAAAAAAAAGTCCGATTTATAAAACCGTGTGTACGCACACCTGTAAGCAATGTTCCCTTTATAAATCAGAGATTACCTACAAGTGTGCATACGACCTCAAAACTAGCTCTCAGGTCGTCAAAACTTAACATACCTTTCTCATTGAATAGCTGGTCTAAAGTATAAATACCTCTGTCACTCCACTGCTTACAAGCAAAGGGTTTGTTACGAGACATTAAGTGTGTGTTGTGCCATATTGGCGTGTTCAAATGCCACTTATTGGTGTAGCGTAGTTGCTCCTCCACCTGTTTAAAGTTGATCAATGTGTTGGTGATAATAGGGCCATAGGCTTGTATATGCTGTTTTGGACACACACCTGGGGTCTCATTTATAAAACTGTGCACAGGATCCTTACTATAAGTGTACGTACGCCCTAATGTTCAAATGTCAAAACGCCAAAAATCATGGTGTCGTTTAGCTATGATAACTGGGTGCAGGATAACCTTGCGCCACTGAAAATCTCCCACCCTGTCCACTTTTAAGGAATGGATAGAAATACTAAGCTCAATGGCAAGCTATGAGCGGGTCACCTATAGAATAGCTGGGAGGGAAGATCTATTTAATGAAGTTTGGGGACCATTCCTAGCTCAATTGCTTGATATGATGACGCTACCTACCTCTTCATAATCTTTTATTTGGTTCAGGTACAGGATGTGTAGACTTCCTAGGGTGTTGTGTTTTCGGTTTGCTTTTTTTTTTGTGGATCTATGTTTTTGTTGGAGGCCTGGCTTGAGTTGTACGTTGTTGCTGGACAGCAAACTCCGTTTTATTTTATTTATTTTTATTAGTTTTTTCTGTTTGTGAAGAAAAAACATAAAAGACTGGGCAAATACTAAAAAAAGACACAATATAACTCTTATTCATGTAACTGTAATAATGTAACAATTATGGTTTTGTATTTGTCTGACCGAAACATCAATGAAAAAAAAAGTGTACGTACGCCCAAAAGCCCAAAATGGCGTACGCTGAAAAAATTAGATTTATAAAACCGTGTGTACGCACACCTGTAAGCACTTTCCCTTTATAAATCAGAGATTACCTACAAGCGTGCGTACGTGGATCAGCCTCTTATCCCACCCTGTGCACGCCCATTTTTAACCATAAATAGTCAATGCAAAGCACCTTGTGAATGCTGATCAGTGTATGAATGACACTGGCAGTTGTTACACCGAATCATGATGACTGGTGGAGAAAAAGCTAAAAACTTCTCAAACGTTCAGGAATTGCTGCAAATTGAATTAGAATTTCGACCTGTTCTTGCACAGCGTATGGAACCCTGATCTATAACTGCATGTATTAATAATACGTCCAATGCCAAGCCTTAGTGATAAAGTTGAAGATTATATATAACATATATTTTATTTATATTATAAAAAACCTTATCTGTCTGACATTTCCCTCTTGAAACAGCTGGTTGCCCCCAGAGTGGCGAGGACCTGTATTTGGACCGGGATGGCACGGTTCTGGCACGTTGCCCCTCTCTACTGGACCCAATTCAGTACATAGATCCAAGAGCTCAGCTTTAGGGAATCTAAATCGGCATATTAGCCAGTCATCGTCATGGTCCCTGAAGTCTCTTTCTCTCCTGATTCTTCCATTGGTGTAGTCCTCCTGCAGGGCCAGCAGGGCCATCATGCAGCATTACGCACAGGGGTCACCGCAGTCTTTATATGTTTACAACAATTTGTGATTGTTAACACCTTGCTAACACAGCATAAATTAGTGCGAACAGCGGTGATTAAATATTAAGAACGAATTTCGATTTAAGATTTGAGTTGGAGGTGTTTATGGAACAGTTATCACTCAGTACAAGCGCAAATAACACTGCTGGATTTCACCTTCATGGTAACGTGGATGATATGGAGTGAAGAAATGTGCGTGAGGCATCAAAACTAGAAAATATTATGAGTAATAGTTATTCCCATTTACTTTCTGCAGTCTGACTTCAGTTCACCACCTCATCATCTGCGTCACCAATTCCCATTTTGTCTCCAAAATGTGCGTACGCATGGGTCAGAGTTTGCGTGGAGGACCGCACATTCTCCCGTCAAGTTTGTTTTTTATAAATCACAACCTTTGCGTGGGAAGTGGCGTACGCACATTTTCAGCCCCGTTTTGTGCGTACGCCACGTTCCCCTGGTGATGGTAGTCGTGGCAACCCAGTGTCCCACTCATCACCTGTGTTCTGCTTCTTCCAGAGATGAAGATCGAACTATTCTGATTGGCCTGAAGACAAAAGGGGCTTCACGGGAGACTTTCTCTGCCTTGTCAGAGACACTTGATAAGCCGTCAGAGCAGGTGTGTTCATCTCTTCTCTTTTCTGTTGTTTTGAGGTACATGCACAGGCATATTTTAACTCTTAACTGATTTTCTTTGATCAGATTGCTGACAGATTCTACCAGCTGATGAAGCTTTTTAAGAAGCAGGAGAAGATGGACACTTGATCCCTCGGACTGTGTTATTGCAAATAGAGCATTTCCACACACATGCTGTGGCAGCAACACAGGTATGTCTGCTGCTGTTCATGTGACACGTTGCTGGAAGAAGTGACCGCAGGGTGGCCCCGTGGGTCACAGGATGGAACCCCACATAGGCATGCCTATCCAGATCCCTGAACGGAGCCCTGCATAGTCCAGCCAAGACAAAGAAGAGCGGCTGTTTTAGCCCAGCTTTGTTACTCAACAGAAGTCCTAAATCCAGTCACTGCCAGGGAAGGTATTTTGTTCTGGATACTAAGCTGGACCTGTTCATATTGTTCATGTGGAAAATAAGGATTAAAAAATTACTCTTCCACAGCACAATTGACAACATAGAGTTAACATCGGTGTTTTTGTTTTTGGTGCACTTTTAGTTTTTTTAGGAATCCCCACAGAGTCACTATGTCAGTGTCAGGTCTGGATCTGATGCTTGGTCCTTTTCTGTCCAGCATCTATTCATGCCTTCTCTCGTTGCCTTTGCAGAAATGATCCGTTGCAAAGCTGGTAGGCTCAACAAGTCCTTAAGTTCATCTTGCGTCTTCCTAAAAGTAGTGGAGAGAAACAACAGAAAGCATGAGCCATCAGTAGACCATGGGCTCTGGGGCTGATAGATTGGGACATTTTAGTAGAATTCTGTATGAGATATGTTGGATCTTATTTTAATGTATGTAGGGGAGGAGGAGGAGGAGGGGTGGGGGGGGGGGGGTGTTGTTAAAATGTTTACATACCCATTTTATGTACAGGACAGTCCATTTATCTCTGTGAACACAAATGAAACATTGTATCTGTCCTAAATGGAATTGATTTATCAAACATAAACAATGGAATGCAATATTGTGAATATTAATTCTTTACTGAAAATAAAGTTTTATTTATTTATTCCGGTGTCTGTTTTATAAGCATATTAACACAACTTTGGAATTTGTGTCCAATAATTGTGGTCAATTGGTCGACTAAAACAAAAAAATATAACTCCCAACAAGCACAAACTGTATTTCTGGATGTAATGTTTGTTTCCACTAATCGAGCAAGCAGAATAACATCCCACTGTGCAACTCTTCTAGACAACATCTTCACTACTGAATGACATCAGGGACCATTTGCCAGTTTTTGGGATGTGTGTTTGTGATCATGTGAAGAATAAAGATGTTAATGGGATTAGATAGAGCAGAGTAAGAACAGAAGAATCTATAAATCCATTTAGAAATGAATTACTAAAACAACTTGGAATACAATGTATGGTGAGATTGTTACTTAAATCATATTTAAATCATATGATGAACACTGTCCTTTAAAACAATACAACAAAAAGCAAGAAAGATTATTATAATAAAATATTAAACTATTTTATTATAATAAATTATAAGAAATACGCAGTGGGGGTATTTATAGTTTTGGAAAAAGCATTTGACACAATTGATCATCATTAATGAATCACTAAACTAGAAAAGTAGGGTATGTAATGGGAAAATTACATTTAAGCACAATTCCTTATATTTTTATGTTTTATTTCTACTTTAATTCTCTCACAAATGCTGAAAGAGTCTATCTCATTCCCACATGCAGATTTTGATTCTAAACTTTGTGAGACATGCAGTCTGGAACATTATGTGAGCACTGTGAGCCTGAACCGATAAAGGTACAAGGTCACCCTAAAACTATCTCATGTTTTCCCATGCCAGTTAAGATGTAACTGGGGGGTGAAAGTCGTACAGGGAGGAGGAGTTGAGATGGCTCAGAGATGTCTCTTGTATTTCTCTGATTGTCTTCATGTGTATCAGATTGCCTGTAAGAATTGTAGCGTCATAATAATCCAAGTGTGTGTGTGCTGTCACTCTGAAGATGCAGATAAGCCTGGTGTTCTGTTCACTCATTTGAGAAACTGACTCCACACTGGGCTGCGGCCTTTTGTGAAATCATGTTGATCCTATTTGCAAATATATCTTTTTTAATAAAATACAAAAACCCAACTTGGTTTTAGTCTCAGTCTGTCTTATTTGTTTCAATTTACTAAACTCTGAAAACTCTCCCCCCTGCTGCAAAGGAAACTTCCACGACAAACATGGCGACGAGATGGGAGATCATGTGCAGGGGTCAGATAAGAGAGACTCCGTGGTTGACTGAGGACTCGCGATCCGAGATCCAACGATCTTTGCCTCTACCTCGCCCAAAAAGCATTCAGAGAGAGAGGATCAGAAACCACGGAGGACTCTACTGACCCAACACTACGGTGGCCGGGAAGTGCAATGCAACATTACAAAGAATGAAACACTTTTACATTTTGGAAAACAAAATAACATTTTGGAAAACAAATTTACATTTTGGAAAACAAAATAACATTTTAGAAAACAAATTTACATTTTGGAAAACAAAATAACATTTTAGAAAACAAATTTACATTTTAGAAAACAAATTTACATTTTGGAAAACAAATTTACATTTTGGAAAACAAAATAACATTTTAGAAAACAAATTTACATTTTGGAAAACAAAATAACATTTTAGAAAACAAATTTACATTTTGGAAAACAAAATAACATTTTCGAAAACAAATTTACATTTTAGAAAACAAATTTACATTTTGGAAAACAAAATAACATTTTCGAAAACAAATTTACATTTTCGAAAACAAATTAACAAGATGCAAAACACTTTTACCAGTCCCGAAACAAATTTACAAATGACAGATTCTTCACGGAAAGGGAATGTACCACATACCGGAAGTGATGAGGTTTTGTATACATGTCGCCTTGACTACGGCAGTTATGGATCGAATGCGTCAATAGAGCCGCCATCTTGGAACAGGGGAGGCACTGCCTTATATACTGTCTATGGGCCGTCCTTAATGCATCAGCGTCAATGTAGGCAAAGGTCTAACGGAAATAAAATCACTATAAATCGTCAAAATCTCATGCGATGTTCTAGTTTTTTTTAAACAAAAAGACAAAGAGACTAATTAATGTGTTAATACAAAGAATATTTATTATAATCAGTTCACAGATATGAGTACAAACGGAAACTTCACCCTTCTGAACTAAGAGGTTCTGCTTCAAAGTGAAGTTTAAACAGACTGAAATGTCCAGGCTCACTCCCCCACTAATGATTCATTTATTTCTGCATGTATTTATTTATTTAACGAGACTTTAAGTCGTGTTTCGTCGTCCACAGTCCGAGTCCCGCCAGACTCCCTTTAGGAAACCTGTGATTTAAACTTCAGCAGGTTGTGACAGTCCGCTACGCTCAGTCCTGGATCTGATTCTCCCGGGCTTCCCTTCCCTCCAGCGGGCCCAGCAATACGGCCTGGGTCTCCAGCTGCGTGGTGTCGTTTTGGCTCCCAGGAATGGGCAGTGAGCTCCAGGTCCTGCAGCTGCAGACGGACTCAGCTGCCCCCCTGCTGTAGCTTCGATCCGGCCGCGGCTGTCGATACGTTCCCTGTGTTTCCGTCAGGTCCGCGTCATATAAAAACTCCAAACACCGACCACACGTAAAGTCACCATAAACTTCATTCACGCCATATACTCACTCACAACAACACAAATTGACTGCGCTCACCAACAACACCTCATCACTTCCGGTATGTGGTACATTCCCTTTCCGTGAAGAATCTGTCATTTGTAAATTTGTTTCGGGACTGGTAAAAGTGTTTTGCATCTTGTTAATTTGTTTTCTAAAATGTAAATTTGTTTTCGAAAATGTAAATTTGTTTTCTAAAATGTTATTTTGTTTTCCAAAATGTAAATTTGTTTTCCAAAATGTAAATTTGTTTTCCAAAATGTTATTTTGTTTTCCAAAATGTAAATTTGTTTTCCAAAATGTAAATTTGTTTTCCAAAATGTAAAAGTGTTTCATTCTTTGTAATGTTGCATTGCACTTCCCGGCCACCGTACAACACTGATCTATTAAGACGGAAGCAATTCCACGCAGCAGGGTAAGATCATACTCTAATTTAAATTAAATTCAGAGTAATTTGAATTGGCTGAAGTAAAACTTCCAGAAACAAATACTGACTTTGGACACTGAGATAGGATAAACATTGGGGTTGTTTGTATAGATTTTGTTGGTATTTTTAAGGTTGTATAGATAGATAGATACATAATTGTGATCACTCCAGCAGTGTTTTTGCACCATAAAACTGATCCACGCACGGGTGTGACTTTGCTTTGTAGATTTTCGGGGGACAAATCTAATTAGGTTTTGAAGTAAATCTAATAAACAGTTTTTCAGAAACTGTTAGATTTTTTTGTGTTTGGTTTTTCCGAAATAAGATAGAAACCGGGCCTTACAGTGACGATTGTAAGTAGGATAGAAGTACTTCTTCCCAGTGTAATGGGTAACGGGTCGAGCGGATCCGGGTCACACGTCCCTAGGGGAACCGTGGTGGGTGACATGGTGCGAGAATACGGCTCAAAAAAAAGCCTGGAGTGTCTGCCGTATTGGTCGAAAGTTTTGGGGTTTTTCCTTTAAATTGGGGCAAATTGAAAATATTCAAACAGGAATTAGGAGAACAAGAGAAAAAACTAATGAAAAAGACAAAATTAAGAGGATTTAAAGCTACGGAGTACAGGAAAAACAAAGAATGTTTTCAGGGAAAGAGTGCAACACACATACACCAATCCTCATCAGTTTTCTGAAGCTTTCTCTAAAAACCAGGAGGACAAGTTGGAGAAACGGAGGGACGAAGAGGACACAGACTCAACTAAAAAACGAGTACGTGAGAAAACCATGTTTGAAGCGATTTGTCTGCATGTTACAACAGGCTGGTGGGCAACATATGGAGCGCGGACCCGAAAAAGGCCGCTCCCACGAAGGACGTGGTCGAGCCAGAAGAGGCCGAGGCGGGTACCGTGGGCAAAATGATGAGCCCAACAACCAGACCAGTGTTGGTACTGCAAGGACTTTGGACATTGGGTATGTAAATGCCCGAAGAAAAAGCAAAAAACACCTTAACCCTCATGCCCTCCTTAAAAAAACTTACTCTCGACACCTTCGAGGCAAAAATGTCCACGCACACAAAAACTGTTATTAAATCATCATATATCAATATTTTTTTCTGCTTTTTTTTCATAAATCACTTAAACAACTTCTAACCTAATCAAAACTACCAAACATTCAATCATTTTCAGGATTTTAACCCTTTAAATGCCAGTTTATGTATTTGAAGTATTTCATTTTTTATTACAAAAAACACAAAAAATGATTTTTTTTCCATATAATGAATAATATCTAGATGGGGCTTTGGTGGTGATTAGAGGCTTGGATATGTCAAAGATAAGCAACAAAATTAATTTGATTGCATTAGTATTTTTTACATAGTTCCAGATACTCCCTTTGGACACCTTCGAGGCAAAAATGTACATGTCCAAAAAACTGATATTAAATCATCATATATCAATATTTTTTTCTGCTTTTTTTTCATAAATCACTTAAACAACTTGTAAATTGCTCAAAACTACCAAAAATTTAATAATTTTCTGGATTTTAACCCTTTAAATGCCACTTTTAAATCTTTGAAGTAACAATTATTTATGAAAAACCCAACAAAACATTAATTATTTTCCATAAAATAAATCATAGGGGAATGGGGCTTTGGTGGGGATTAGAGGCTTGGATATGTCAAAGATAAGCAACAAAACTGATTTGATTGCATTAGTATTTTTTATGTAGTTCCAGATACTCCCTCTGGACACCTTCGAGGCAAAAATGGCCCCATTGACTTCCATTATAACCACATGTTTTGATCTCACTGCCTTTACAGTATAAAACCATGCATTCTGTAATATCAGCATTTCATTTGGAAGAAAACTAGTCATATTTGACATTTTTACAGTATTTCACCAGATTCAACCATTTTGCCCTTGTAGGCAGATGCATGAAATTATAGTTATATTATGGAGCTCTGTGTGTGTGTGTGTGTGTGTGTGTGTGTGTGTGTGTGTGTGTGTTTGTGTGTGTGTGTGTGTGTGTGTGTGTGTGTGTGTGTGTGTTTGTGTTTGTGTTTGTGTGTGTGTGTGTGTGTTTTGTGTGTGTGTGTGTGTGTGTGTGTGTGTGTGTGTGTGTGTATATGTGTATGTGTGTGTATTGCGTAAACCTGTAAGCAACCAATGATCATTTTAGGGCTGAAAAAAGGCATCTTTTGAAGGATGCATTTCATGTGTCTTTGAAGACGTGCTTGAATAAAAACATTGTCTCCTGCATGTGCTGTAAACTGGCGCTTATCATTTCAAATGGTTTGTGGGACATGGTGGCCCTGAAGACTGGTCTCCCACTATGGACATCCCACAGGCTCCGGGTGGATTCCCCTTTGGACCGGTACACACCAGCCAGGTGTGAAGTCCCATGTATGTTCGAATCCCTTCGAGCATCCACATCACTCCATCCTGAGATTGAACGCCTCCCGTGTAGGTTTGTCATTTCCTGAATCAGCTGGATCAAGTCAAGAGTGAAGAAAAGGTGGAAAGAGGATGCCACATCATGGATTCTTGATATGGCATATCTCGTGGGCTCTGACATCATGCCGGTCGGTGCTTGAATGTTGCGCAGCGTCTCAGTATTAGATGGAGACCAGACTTGCCAATTCTTCACTGTCCATTCAATGTTGGATGGACAGGATCTTCAGTGTCCTCTCCACTTTCAGAGGAAGGGTTAGAGGCACTCACAGAGTTGGAGGACACCAGTGACCATTTTGTCAGACTCCAGAAACTTGTGTCATCGTCAGATGAGTCCTGCAGTTGGCTGGAAGATAAAGGCTCCTTCTCTCTGCTCCAGGTCTTTCTCCTTCTCTAGAGCCAGGTGCATAAACACACTAATAGTTGGTTTTGTTTACAACAAATGCAGGAAACAATGTTTTTATTCAAGCACGTCTTCAAAGACACATGAAATGCATCCTTCAAAAGAAGCCCTTTTTTCACCCAGATTTACACAAACTCTCTCTCACACACAGACACACACACACACACACACACACACACACACACACACACACACACACACACACACACACACACACACACACACACACACACACACAGCTCCATAATATAACTCGCAAAGTAAGGTGCGCTTTTTTCACCACTAAAATTATCATTGTTTGTTTACAGATTTACACAATCTCTCTCTCACACACAGACATGCATACATACATGCATGCACACACACACACACACACACACACACACACACACACACACACACACACACACACACACACACACACACACACACACACACGCATACATACACACACACGCATACATACACGCACACACACACACACACACCCAACCCACACACACACACCCACACACCCACAGACACACACAAATATACATATATACACACACACACACAGACACACATACACACACATATACACACACACACACACACGCGCGTGGCACACACACACACACACACACACACACACACACACACACACACACACACACACACACAGCTCCATAATATAACTATAATTTCATGCATCGGCCTACAAGGGCAAAATGGTTGAATTTGGTGAAATACTGTAAAAATGTCAAATATGACTAGTTTTCTTCCAAATGAAATGCTGACATTACAGAATGCATGGTTTTATACTGTAAAGGCAGTGAGATCAAAACATGTGGTTATAATGGAAGTCAATGGGGCCATTTTTGCCTCGAAGGTGTCCAGAGGGAGTATCTGGAATTACATAAAAAATACTAATGCAATCAAATCAGTTTTGTTGCTTATCTTTGAAATATCCAAGCCTCTAATCCCCACCAAAGCCCCATCTACATATTATTCATTATATGGGAAAAAAATCATTTTTTGTGTTTTTTTTTTATAAAAAATGACATACTTCAAATACATAAACTGGCATTTAAAGGGATAAAATCCTGAAAATGATTGAATGTTTGGTGGTTTTGATTAGGTAAGAAGTTGTTTAAGTGATTCATGAAAAAAAAGCAGAAAAAAATATTGATACAGTGCCTTGCGAAAGTATTCGGCCCCCTTGAACATTTCGACCTTTTGCCACATTTCAGGCCTCAAACATAAAGATATAAAACTGTAATTTTTTGTGAAGAATCAACAACAAGTGGGACACAATCATGAAGTGGAACGAAATTGATTGGATATTTCAAACCTTTTAAACAAATAAAAAACTGAAATATTGGGCGTGCAAAATTATTCAGCCCCCTTAAGTTAATACTTTGTAGCGCCACCTTTTGCTGCGATTACAGCTGTAAGTCGCTTGGGGTATGTCTCTATCAGTTTTGCACATCGAGAGACTGACATTTTTGCCCATTCCTCCTTGCAAAACAGCTCGAGCTCAGTGAGGTTGGATGGAGAGCGTTTGTGAACAGCAGTTTTCAGTTCTTTCCACAGATTCTCGATTGGATTCAGGTCTGGACTTAGACTTGGCCATTCTAACACCTGGATATGTTTATTTGTGAACCATTCCATTGTAGATTTTGCTTTATGTTTTGGATCATTGTCTTGTTGGAAGACAAATCTCCGTCCCAGTCTCAGGTCTTTTGCAGACTCCATCAGGTTTTCTTCCAGAATGGTCCTGTATTTGGCTCCATCCATCTTCCCATCAATTTTAACCATCTTCCCTGTCCCTGCTGAAGAAAAGCAGGCCCAAACCATGATGCTGCCACCACCATGTTTGACAGTGGGGATGGTGTGTTCAGGGTGATGAGCTGTGTTGCTTTTACGCCAAACATAACGTTTTGCATTGTTGCCAAAAAGTTTGATTTTGGTTTCATCTGACCACAGCACCTTCTTCCACGTGTTTGGTGTGTCTCCCAGGTGGCTTTTGGCAAACTTTAAACGACACTTTTTATGGATATCTTTAAGAAATGGCTTTCTTCTTGCAACTCTTCCATAAAGGCCAGATTTGTGCAGTATACGACTGATTGTTGTCCTATGGACAGAGTCTCCCACCTCAGCTGTAGATCTCTGCAGTTCATCCAGAGTGATCATGGGCCTCTTGGCTGCATCTCTGATCAGTCTTCTCATTGTATGAGCTGAAAGTTTAGAGGGACGGCCGAGTCTTCGTAGATTTGTAGTGGTCTGATACTCCTTCCATTTCAATATTATCGCTTGCACAGTGCTCCTTGGGATGTTTAAAGCTTGGGAAATCTTTTTGTATCCAAATCCGGCTTTAAACTTCTCCACAACAGTATCTCGGACCTGCCTGGTGTGTTCCTTGTTCTTCATGATGCTCTCTGCGCTTTACACGGACCTCTGAGACTATCACAGAGCAGGTGCATTTATACGGAGACTTGATTACACACAGCTGGATTCTATTTATCATCATTAGTCATTTAGGTCAACATTGGATCATTCAGAGATCCTCACTGAACTTCTGGAGAGGGTTTGCTGCACTGAAAGTAAAGGGGCTGAATAATTTTGCACGCCCACTTTTTCAGTTTTTTATTTGTTAAAAAAGTTTGAAATAGCCAATGAATTTCGTTCCACTTCATAATTGGGACCCACTTGTTGTTGATTCTTCACAAAAAATTACAGTTTTATATCTTTATGTTTGAGGCCTGAAATGTGGCAAAAGGTCGAAACGTTCAAGGGGGCCGAATACTTTCGCAAGGCACTGTATATGATGATTTAATAACAGTTTTTGTGTGCGTGGACATTTTTGCCTCGAAGGTGTCGAGAGTAAGTTTTTTTAAGGAGGGCATGAGGGTTAAGACAAAGAACAACACCTGTCCCTCTGTTTGACTGAGTCCAAAAGCTGATAAGGAAGGTAGTGCTGACACACACACACTTGCTTCATGCAATGAAGAAATGCTTGGCACTGATACACTGTTTTTTTTGTTTTTGCTATTAGGGACAATTGATAGGTTAGAAAGTACTGAAAAAAAGAATCTAATCAGTTAAACCATTATAGTATGTTATCTTCTGAAACCTGGAAGAAAATGCCTACTACTGAGGGTAAAGTTAAAAGGGTTCCACTCACATAACTTGATTATTAGAGCTAAAGATTTGACACTGAAGTGCAGTGGTCATTCTATTTGGTCAATTGGGAATACAGGTTAAACGGTAAAAGAACAATTTTCTGTTCCTTTCTCATATACATGGGAAACTTTTTTTTGGTGTCTGATTTATGTCCACTTATTTTGCTCAGGTAGTGATTTAATGTGCACTTTTAACATTGGCTTAACCTCAACACCTGACGAATAGAGAATTTATCGTAATGATGCATCTAACAAAACCACATTTGTTAATCACAGTGTGGCTAAAATGACCTCACTGAGGCAGCGTCTGTAATCAGCCCTGCCTCTGACTGCATGAAACCTGACAACCTGCACTACACAGCTCCTGTTACTACAGGGCCTGATGAAGAATGCTCAAAACGGTTCTTTAGAGACATAATGACAGTTTGACAACCTTACATCTGATTTGGACTGATACTGACTGTGTTGTAGCTGTATGCTTGACTAACAACCAATATTGTTTTGTTTTAGTGCCCAGCTTGTGTTTTTTCTGCATCTCTCAAGGCTGCATCTGCTTTTTCCTTCCTCGAAAGAAAGTTTTTTTGGTACAGTGCTGTTTTCATGTAAAATGAACAGAATAGCAGCTTTTTCAGTTTAGTTTTTAACGATTAGGATTTTTTACTTGAGCCTGTCACGTAAAAATGTCTGTACACGTTCCTGAGGTCACTGTAAGACTTTTTGCTGCCGAAGCTAATGAAGCGTTCGTGAATATGAAACTGGCTTCCCCGACGCTGGGACTGCCAGATCCCTAAAAACAGTTGATGCAGACCGTTGATGAGCACAAGAGCTGCGTGGCTCTGTGTTGCTGCAACACCACGGCGACAAACTCCGTCCGGTTGCAAACTTCTCTGTTAAACTTAATTCTGCCACTCAAAGCTTTTAATACGTCCTGTTCCACATTCTGTGTCACACATTTTGTGGGAACAGAATGAAAAAACTCTATTTATCTGTGGCCAGGTACCTTAGATATTACTACTCTGTTAGATTGCAAAATGTCACTCTAACAGATGCACTGTATTTTAACCCAGATTTTCTCCACACACACCAGCTGACAGAGAGAAACAATGGTGTTGCAGAGCTACAGGTGGTCTGAATACCATGACCTGACCTCTCTGACACACCTCTCACTAACCCTGATTTCTTTTTTTTTTTTTTTTATAGGTTAACAGTTCTTCTTCCAGAGACTCTAGCAGTGGCCTAACCGTGTGGGCTTCTCTGTTGTAGGTGTTTCTGATGCTATCCGATTTGTACCTCTGCCATCTCATCTCTCAGTACAAGCAGTAGAGCTCATTCTTCCTAACAGAAGGCTATCCAGCTTTTTCTTTCCTAAATTTTGCAAAGTTGACACATGGGTTAAAAACCATGTGTAAAATAGGGGGGTGATTAGTATGATGGAAATACAATTGAGGGAAAAACAATTGTTTCACAATGGTGAAGCAACACTGGTTCACAAATGATTATTTATTTATTTTTTGGTCAAGACTACTGTCAGCCAGTGTAGGAGCCAAAGCCCTACTCACTGAAATAATTCCAAAATGGAGAATTCCTACCAAAATCTCAAGTATAGTGGTTTGCATTCAAAATGCAACATGCCTACATTTGACAAAAGCTCTGCTTATTGTACTGAGGTATAGAATGGTACACGCGGCATAAGCGCAACCGTCACCCTTTTGAGATTTTGTTTACAGCACCTCCACACATTGGACTTGGGTAAAGAGGACACCCACCAGATACACCACTGTGTGAGGACCAACTGGTAACGTATTATGTATTATGTAAAAGGCACAAATTCCTGATGACATGCTAACAAACACAATGAGAGCAGTAGAGACGCTCAGTGAGGTGATTGGTTAACCCTCACTGTAGACTAAGCTTACAGAGCAGCAAGGCCATAGCAACACACACACCCAGAGATAAGAGAGAAACAGGAGTTGTGTGTGTACAGTAAATGGTTCAGCAATGATTTTTGATATAGTTTGTCATGAATTATAAGAATGTGATATGTTTCCCATATCAGGTAAAAAATTGGATGAATAGATGTCAAATTAGAAGTACTTAGGTTTGTTCTATAGGCCTAAAAACTTTAATTCATAATCATTTTTAGAACTACCAGACAGCGGTTAGTATAACTTTGGGTTGCAAACTAGAGAAACTAAAGAAAATAAACAACATAATTTTGTTTAATTCGTCTTAGTTTATTGGTTATATTGAAACCAATACAGGTTGATATGAGATTTCAGCCTAAAAACAGTTAATTTAATATTGTACTCTAGTGAGTTTTTTTTCAGTAAAACTGCACTAAAGACTTTGTTTGTATTTTGATTTGCTATATCACAAATAGGTTAAAACTCAATTAATTGATGTTGACGTTGAAAACACTTTGGTGAATGGTTTTCTTTTAAAAGAAATGATTTATTTAATTTTGTGTTGCTTTTATTCAGGTTTTGCTGTGTAACACAGGACAGTGTTAATGGCTAAACCACTGAACAGATTTATATGTGCTGCGTTTTTTTTTGAGTCATGAGCTTGTCATGCCTCAAATAGAAGGGATATAGTAGCAATAATAAATAGGGTGTTTAATGAATGGGGTGTTCACATAATTTTTTAAATTTAAAAACTATTCTAAAGAAAATTTAGTTTTGTTTTGATTGACTTTCACTATTTACTGAAACACAACCTTTAAAGTAATCTAAAAGAGAATTAAAAAAGCAGTGTTACCTTTTTAGCACAATTTGTATGGATTTTATAGAGTTAAACCAGCATGAGGGAAAGAAATGCGGTTTTATAATTACTGATATTCATTAAAATAAGTAGACACTTTTCCAAGTGATAATATTGATAAAAGAACAAATAATGCTTTTTGGAGTTCTGTTTTGAGCCACACGGCGCCTCATTTGTGTCAGTGGCGTCCATCTCGCTCCCCCTCCAGCTGCAGGACCGGTGAAAACTGTCTGGAGGTACGGACCAGCAGACGGACTGGGAGAAGGAGGGGGGGCGAGAGACCGTTCTGCTCTGACACATCTGACGCACTGTGAAGTTAAGTAGCACACAGACTCATATTCTGAAAATACAAACACTATTAGGAGAAGATAATTAGAAGTACTTATTTTTACTTTTAAGATAAGTATTCAGTTGATGTGTCAAGAAATGTTTAAAGTACGTTTCGTTGTTGGAATCTGAATTGGATTGATGAAAATTTGATAGAAATAACTTTGGCTTTAAGTCTGACATAAAACATCTGTAAACCATTTCTGGGTAAATACAGGCATAAATGATCCATTCAAAGACTTCCTAGAAACCTGGTTTGAAAAGGGGAATACCTTAATTTGTATTTTTCTAGACTCTTGCACTTGCTGCATCTTTCCTGAGACCTGTGTAAGTTGTGTAGGTTTAGTGCTGAGATGGTGTTTGAAACCATGAGGATTAAATGTATCAACAACTTGGAGATATGATTAAGACTAAATATCTAAATGAAAATGTTTAATGTTGATGTGACTGCTAATGATTACATTATGAGTAATGTACTAAGACAATGGTATACACATATTCATTTAATATTTACTCTCATATTTATATGTTTACACGAAAAGTAAAATATAATATAAGTTAAAGATAACTCTTATAAACAGTAAAAGATAATACTTTTATACCATAAAGATAATAATATATAATATACTAGTATACTTTATAAATAGAAGGGATAACAATTCAGTCAGGAAAAGCTTAGAGGAAACAAGAGCTTTAGAGAGAAGTGCACTGGATGCCAGTCTATGAGAGACTGGCTCAGGTTACAGCAGGCGTGTCCAGCGAGGAGGAGTCTGCCACAAGACCTTCTGTCTCTGAGCTTTCAGCACACCTACATAAAAAACTTGAATTGACTCAAATGCCTAAAAATTTAGAAAAAACAAGAAGTTGCCTTTCAGGCCAGTTCCTGCTGGTACCAGAGAGCTAAAAGTACTTTTGAATTAGGACAATAGGTTTCCTATTGATGGATTGTATAGGAGTTCAATTTAACAGTTACTTTCAATCGGAAGTCAATTATATTTGATCTACTTCTTGCTTTCATCTGAGGGAGTTTAGCCCACACTGGGGAAATTCATATAGGTGATAAACAAACAGTTGGTTTTTGATTTCAAAGACAAATTATGTAATTTTGAGGAATAACTAATTTGGATTTCAAAGACAAAAAAGTTAGTATCAGAATTTTGACAAATGCTTACAGATGCTATTTGTAATCTGACATATTTGGGTTAAAAAGAATTAGGATTTTTGTACACAAAACATATGTTTATGAAATATAATGTTTTATTGTCATCAAACTGCCCGACCAATATATAGGCTTACAAGTCCAACTGAAATGATTAGTTGCTAAATCAATTAATTGATTGACAGAAAAACTGCTTTGATCGTTTCTAGTTTCAAAAAATGTTTTTTTGTACTTTAAGTACATATTTTTAATGGAATATTGGTGATAACAGAAAATGTTTACTATAACTATCTGTATGAACCTTGTTTAATTGACTAACCCCATTTAAGCAATATTTTTGAATCAATGATGACATAGATCAAACTTTGAAAAGCAGTGTGTTTAAATGCTCCTTCTTACAGAGGCTCAAAACAGCCAAGAAGGGGACCACACACACACACACACACACACACACACACACACACACACACACACACACACACACACACACACACACACACACACTGACACACAAAACGAAACAATGGTAAAGATTGTTTCCAACGATTTGTCAAGTGCTAGCAACCTCTGACAATAGAAGACATGGACATGGAAGACGCTATTTGCAAAAAATATATGTAATCATTAAAGTAATTTGTGTATTGTGATTAGGTTGTAATCAAAAGGGTGGAATGTAATGGGAAAATTACATTTAAGCACAATTCCTTATATTTTTATGTTTTATTTCTACTTTAATTCTCTCACAAATGCTGAAAGAGTCTATCTCATTCCCACATGCAGATTTTGATTCTAAACTTTGTGAGACATGCAGTCTGGAACATTATGTGAGCACTGTGAGCCTGAACCGATAAAGGTACAAGGTCACCCTAAAACTATCTCATGTTTTCCCATGCCAGTTAAGATGTAACTGGGGGGTGAAAGTCGTACAGGGAGGAGGAGGTGAGATGGCTCAGAGATGTCTCTTGTATTCCTCTGATTGTCTTCATGTGTATCAGATTGCCTGTCAAAATTGTAGCGTCATAATAATCCAAGTTCGTGTGTGCTGTCACTCTGAAGGTGCATATAAGCCTGGTGTTCTGTTCACTCATTTGAGAAACTGACTCCACACTGGGCTGCGGCCTTTTGTGAAATCATGTCGATCCTATTTGCAAATATATCTTTTTTAATAAAATACAAAAACCCAACTTGGTTTTAGTCTCAGTCTGTCTTATTTGTTTCAATTTACTAAACTCTGAAAACTCTCCCCCCTGCTGCAAAGGAAACTTCCACGACAGGTATTTGACAGGTTGTACTCAATTGGATGAAAAGCGACATACACGTATGGAAAGATAGAGGACTACAAATCATAGTACTTAAATATCACTTGTGGAGTCCACGGGGGGGCGATTTTGGGACTAAAATGATGTATTCTTTATATAAATGACATATGACACTAATATTTATAATACATAAAGGTTGTAACAGCAGAAATTAGTTAAAAATGTGGTTTGAAGGGCGCCTGGTTAGCTCACCTGGTAGAGAGGGCGCCCATATGTAGAGGTTTACTCCTCAACGCAGCAGCCGCGGGTTCAACTCCAACCTGCAGCACTTTGCTGCATGTCATTCCCCTCTCTCTCTCCCCTCATGTCTAAGCTGTCCTACACAAATAAAGGCCTAAAATGCCCAAAAAATAATCTTAAAAAAATAAGTGGTTTGACTTAAATAAATTATCTTTAAATTTAGACAAATCCAAGGCATGTTTTGAATGAGAAAGCACTTTATATTCTGTGAAGTTCATTTGGTGATCCCGTATTTAAATGTAGTAGACAGTAAACAGTGGGAGCACATATACTGTATTTAAAATGACACACCTTAAAGATTAAATATCTAGTCAAATTTAAGACTCCACTAACAATTCATGAAGCAAAAAATAAAACATACAACTGTTACATATAGAGAGGGGGGTAAGAACTTCCTTTTAAACAGCAGTAGGCCTGGAACAATCTCAAAAAACTTGTGTGTTTTGATTTGTGGGGTGGTTTTGTGGAATAGTCGGGACAGATTAATCAAACAAAGTGTAAATATGGTGCAATTTAAAAAAAGGTACAAAGGATTTCTTTTTGAAAAGTCCAGAAGTGAGAAAGGAGCGTGACTGTCTCACTTGTTTAATCTTCTTCTTTTTCTTAATAGCTTGATAGAGTAGGACTGAAATTCAGAGTAGTATTTTTGTATTGGTTATATGGTAGGACCCAAAAAGTATATGGCTGTGGTTCCCAAAGTGGTGTCCGGGGACCCCCCTGGGTCCTTGATGGAGTTCCAGGGGGTCCCAAAAAGGTGGAGAATTACTTTTACTATAATTCAACCCACCCAAAAGAAAAACGCTGACAAAATGTATGACTTTTGATCATGGGTTTCATACACTATCTGTAATAAAACATCTGAAAGCAAAATTCATACATTCATTAATCTACGCCAGTTAGAACCAATCTGTTAGGTAGCACCATATACTGTATCACCATGACAGAAATATCTGTAAAATGGGCCACAAAGTGTGGAAATCGAGGCCAGGGCCTTGGGCTGTTTGTTACTCACTAGCAGAGCAGCCAGGAATGGGACATGAAGTCCCATTGTGCCACATTTTGGACAGATATCTAATGTATCTCTCTTACTAAAAATACTGCTGATTGATTACATGCCAGACGGTAAAATCCAAGTCAATCTAAATAAAAAATGAAGTACTTCTTTAGTCAAAGTACCACAATACCACAATGTATAAGTCCTGCATTTGTAAGGCATAACAAACACTGGTTTAATGTGCCAATGCACATTATTCTACATGTGTAATATGTTGTTTTACGTACATTTTTAACCTAAAGAGTAACCACAGCTACAGTCAGTTACATGTGGAGTACAAGATTTCTCTCTGAAATGTAGTGGAGTAGAAGTACAATATACAACAGTAAAGAACAAGTACCTCATCATTGTACTCAAGTACAGAACTTAAATAGAAGTAGGTAGTTACTTTGTACCACTGCATCCTACCCATACCTGATAGTTGAACATGTGAACTCCATGGGCATGAATGTGCTGCTCTATCAGCCTCAGCTGCTGCAGCAGCGTTACTGGGGGGTCTGACTCTCAGTCAGTGTTCCAGCTCTTCCCAGAGGTGTTGAGGTCAGGGCTCTGTGCAGGCCTCTAATGTTCCTCCACACCAAACTGGGAAAGCCATTCCTCTACGGAGTTGGCTGCATGTCGGAAAGGGACAACACAAAGGCTTGACACTGAACACTATTGTTTTTATGAGCAAGGAACACATTGAACACATTGTACATGGTTGTGTATTGACATTTCAGTTGGTGCTATTTTCAGTGCACTGTCCTGTTGAAAGTGTCAGGGTGAAACTAACCTCAGGGCATTATAGGGCCATGTGCCGGATCAATGGCTTCAAACTAGAGTCCTAGTTTGCAACAGCATTGAAATGTGTCAGCTTGGCTACACAGTGGGGTCTCGTCTGTCTTCAAGGGAGGACACAAGTGCCCTGATGCCTCCACAAATGAGTCTGCTCTTTATAAAGGCGTTATGCTGAAGCATTTGAGACAAGGACCATAGAAAACATGTAAGTAATACAATTTGTGTTGCAATTCTGAATTCCATTTGATGAATAACCTACAAACTACTTATGCTTTTTTATTCATTGACAGATAATAATAATATTAATAATAATAATAATAATGTGACAGAAGATGGGGGATTGGAACTTACTAGGGAGTATTTTAGAAGAAGTCCA
Organism: Perca fluviatilis; assembly: GCF_010015445.1. NCBI lineage: Eukaryota > Metazoa > Chordata > Actinopteri > Perciformes > Percidae > Perca > Perca fluviatilis. The sequence continues at coordinate 3,644,271 of NC_053129.1, read as the reverse complement.
CATTCATTCCACCATCGTGGGGAAGATCTGGCTCACCATCCTCTTCATTTTCCGCATGCTTGTGCTCGGCGTTGCAGCTGAGGACGTCTGGGATGATGAGCAGAGTGAGTTTGTTTGCAACACGGAGCAGCCTGGCTGCAAAAATGTCTGCTATGACCAGGCTTTCCCCATCTCCCTCATCCGCTACTGGGTGCTGCAGATCATCTTCGTATCCTCTCCGTCTCTGGTCTACATGGGGCATGCGTTGTACCGTCTGAGGACCCTTGAAAAGGAGAGGCACAGGAAGAAAGCCTGTCTGAAAGCTGAGCTGGAGGGGACAGACCCCATCCAGGAGGACCACAAGAGAATTGAGCGAGAGCTCAGGAAACTAGATGAACAGAAGAAAGTAAGGAAAGCTCCCCTTAGAGGTTCATTGCTGCGCACATATGTTTTCCATATCTTAACCAGATCTGTGGTGGAGGTAGGGTTCATTATAGGTCAGTGTGCTCTGTACGGTATCGGACTGTCTCCTCTGTACAAATGTGAGAGGTTGCCTTGCCCCAACAGTGTTGATTGTTTTGTGTCACGGCCAACAGAGAAGAACATTTTCATGGTTTTCATGCTGGTTATTGCTGGGGTTTCTTTATTCCTCAACCTCCTGGAGATTTTCCATCTGGGGGTGAAGAAGATCAAACAGAGCTTGTATGGATACAAATATGGAGACGATGAGAGCGTGTGCAGGTCAAAGAAGAACTCCATGGTGCAGCAGGTGTGTGTGCTCACTAACTCCTCGCCAGAGAGGTTGATGCAGCTCACACAGATGACCCGCTCGGTCATATCGGATGCTCATAGGGAGACGGTGCCTTTGAATTTGGCCCTTGTGTCCCCTCAGAATAAGGAGGGGTCCAACAGCTCCAACCAGCAGCCTGCACAACCGTACCTGCCGAGTCAAGCGGACGTCCAGGGTCTCCAGCTGCTGGGGGTGGTGGAGCGGCGCTACACTCAGGACAACAGGAAGCCCTCGTGCAGCAGTGAAGAGTCAAATGAAGCTCAGGTGTCGGGTCGGCCGCAGTCCGCAGGACCTCGGCCTACACTGATGGCCGGCCACATGGAGATCCCAGCTGCCCTGAGGAACCCCCAGAGGATGCAGAGCAGAGTGAGTGTTTGTAAGGAGCTCAGTGACATGAGCGACTCGACAGAGAGCGACCACTACCCCACAGCCAGAAAGTGCAGTTTTATGTCCCGAGAACTGTCGGAGGCCACTCAGTCTGACAGCACCGATTCCCAGAGTGGACCAGACGTCGAGGCCCAGCACCTCAACCAGGGAGAGAGTCCCGCGGTAACCCCGCCGCCTCCAGCAAGCGGGAGGAGGATGTCCATGGTGAGAACAAAAAAATACACTTCTCGTTATGTTATTTTTTGGGGGGCATTTTTAGACAGCTGAAGACATGAAAGAGAGGGGGGATGACATGCAGGAAAGGGGGCTCGCTGCGTCGAGGACTAAACCTCTATATATGGACGCACGCTCTACCAACTGAGCAAACCTGGCGCCTTCTCATTATGTTTTAGGCTATCTGGAGCCCCTAACGCAACACATGTCTGATCGTAGTATAGTTTATGTATAGTTTAACTGAAGATCTTATTGAAAGTGTGAGCTCACACCGAGCTGAACAGCAGTGTTTCACTTAAATCAAAGCAAATCAAAGAAGAAAAGACAACTCCATGTTGTCACATGTATTTCCTTTTGACATATAGCTGCCATCCACCCGTGTCAGTGACACTATGCCGTGTCAGTTAATTGTTTTTCATTTTGGCATGGACATCTTCATTTCCTCATGGAAACTAATGACAGTGCTTTGCATTTAGTATTGGCTAGTGGCCTTTATATATCTATATTTAAAGGGCACTAGTATTAGCAGGTCTATGCTGCCCTCTGCTGGACAGCACTGAAATATATCCCAATCAGAATACGTTCTTGATCCCCTCAAGGGAATGATTTAGTTTATTATGTAATACATACATATTATGTAATACTAGACTTTGTTTTTTGTCTAGTAATTTGTAAATTCATGTTACAATGAAAAACTGCATTCAGTTATTAAATACATTTTAACATTTTAAAGTCAGATATAAAAAGGAAATGCACATGCTATAACAATCAATGTGTATTGCACTTCACTGTATTTTGTTTCTTTGATTTATTTTTATCTAGACATTTTAAAACTTCCATATTGGCTGAAAGCTTTCTGTCTGTTTGACGGGGGGATCACTGTGTTCTATCACACCTGTAGCGTAGCTCAGTTCATTTTCCATTTCCAAGTGGCAGACACCAACACTTGGCAACGCAACGCAACTAACTTACAGCTAAACAGTACACTAGTTTTTATGAAAACATTTGATGCAATATAGGAACAGGATCTTGATTCATATTTGATATATTATATTATTTATTCAATTCAATTCAGTTTTATTTATAGTATCAAATCATAACAAGAGTTATCTCAAGGCACTTTACAGATAAAGTCGGTCTAGACCACACTTACAAAGACCCAACAATTCCAGTAATTCCCCCAAGAGCAGCAGCACCTAGTTTGACAGTTTGACATGAGTTTGGCTGTGCTGGACGACCAACATCCTCTCAAGCCCGCCCCATGTGAGAGAAATGGTTGTGATTGGTCTGCTAAAGCCCGGGTCAGCTGGAGGGGGCCAGACATATCTATTTGCTCTGGCTCCCAGGCTACCTGTAACCACACCCACATGTGAAGTAAAAAAAAAAAGAAAAAAGAAAGATGTTTCTCACTTTTCACACCTCTAGTATCCAGCACCATAGAAATCACCTTTATTGTATTAGAGTAGAGGCACAAAGGAGACCTAAAAGCTAAACCATGTGTATGGCTAGATTCCCTTGTGGTAAGGGAGCTATGTGTCAATGATGGACTCGAGCTGCGCGGTAGAGTGTGCGCCACGGCCCCATGCTGGCAGCGCCTTGGGTTCCAATCATCCCCTCTTTCTCCTTACTATCTCCTTTCCTGTCTAACTATCTAATAAAATATGCATAAAAAAGATCATTTAATTAAAACAAATCATAATAATTGAAATTGTTTTTAAAAATACTGTTATACAGTGTTTTGCCACCAGTCTTTATAGCCCCTTAAAACACATGTATAGGCCTACCATTTGATATTCATGACTACATATTCAACAATTTGTAGTTAGAAAGCACCATTATTTATCTGTTTAATGACATTTGATTGACAGTGGTCTGGCAACATGAGCAGCAACTGGCATCACATTTTGATTCAAGTATTGCTAAATGGTGATTGGTGCATGGAAGTAGGCTCAGTGACATCATGTTTTTTAAACTAAGCCCCACACTTCAAACACACCCAAAAATACTGACATCACCTAAACTGTAGAAAATTTGCTTTCCAATTTCCACTGGCTGTATAGGAAAATATGTCTATAAGAAAATGAGTCTAATTCTCACTTGAGTTATTACCTCAGTTAACATTTTCACAATGAGTTTATGTTCTCAATCACTAGTTTCAAGTCTTCTTCATCACAGCATGATGTTCATTTAGTAAATGATGCTCCCATTCATTTTAAAATAGAGGATAAAACAGGGGATGCTTTTAGGCGGGGCTACCTTGTGATTGACAGGTTGCTACCATGGCGCTGTGCATAGCGTCCGTCAGATCCACCCCTCGCTCCTCCCCAGCTCCACCCTATCATCCAAACATGGTCACTTCTGGTGACGGCCAATAGTCAAACCCGAGGCTTCCAAACGGCAGTCCACAAACCAATGGGTGACGTCACCCTGGCTACGTCCAATGGGTGCACCTTTGCTGTGGTTGGGTGGTTTTATATTTGCATCACTGCAGCGAGGGGACATGTCAGCGTGTCTGTGATTTACATAATAATAACCATGCATTGTTGATCTTTCTTTCTTTCTTTCTTTCTTTCTTTCTTTCTTTCTTTCTTTCTTTCTTTCTTTCTTTCTTTCTTTCTTTCAGAGCATGATTCTGGAGCTGTCTTCAATCATGAAAAAGTAAAAAGGAGCGTTTTGTGACCAGGCTAGCTGCGAGGGCTCCTGTCATCCTGTCTCCAGCTGTAACGGGATGTCCCACAGTGGGTTTATTCAGTGTGTATAGTGCATGAACAAGAGCTTCAGTTCAAATGTGTTGACATGACATTTCAGACAAAAGACGCTTACTAATTTGCTTCCTGATATCTCCAGCATTTGATAACTTTATATTGATAGTTTGCAAGCCACTTGCTAAATCAAATATGAATCAAAATGATATATGGCTCAAAGCATATATGTGACTGCTCATATAATGAGACCAAAAGCCTGTTGCAAACTGCAGATTGTAATTAAAGATTGTGGATTTGAAGCTTCTGGCCCAGCAGGCCAGAGCTGCAGCTGCGTCTAGGCTTATCCCGAGTATTAAATCACCTTCAGGAGTCATCCAAACTGACCCTAAACTCATAAATGAAACATTTACCAAATTTTATTCTGATCTATATGCATCTGATCGTAATCAAAACATTATAGATAACCCATTAACCACCATTGAGTTTCCCAGAATAGACCAGGAGCTGGTGAAAAATTTGGCTATACCACTCTCAACAACTGAAATAATGACTGCAATCACTAATTTACAGAGTGGCAAATCACCTGGTCCAGATTGATTCACTGTTGAATTTTATAAAAGATTTGCCCCTCTCCTTTCCACAGTTCACATGTACAATGAAGCTTTGTCTCTTGGCCAACTTCCACCAACCTTGACTAATGCTAAAATTACTCTTCTCCTAAAAAAGATAAAGATCCTGTACTCTGTAGTAGTTTTAGACCCATATCATTGCTAAATGTAGATTACAAGATCTTGGCTAAGATCTTAGCTCTCTGTCTCCAGAATGTTCTACCAGGACTCATTTCAGCAGACCAAACTGGCTTCATGTTGGGGAGGCAGTCATTCCACAACACCAGAAGACTTCTAAATTGATTTAATATGCCTGGCTCCAGCACCCCTGAAGTAGTGGTGTCGCTGGATGCTGAAAAGGCTTTTCACAGGGTGGAGTGGGATTTCCTTTTTGAAGTGATGGAAAGATTTGGCCTGGGTCCAGGTTTTATTTCATGGGTCAAGTTGCTGTACTCATCTCCAGTAGCATCTGTACAAACAATATTGTCTCACCCCCTTTTCAGCTCCACCGTGGCACAAGATAGGGGTGTCCACTTTCACCTTTATTGTTTGCCATGGCCATTGAGCTACTGGCCATTTGGTTATGATCTGAGGAGAGATTTGAGGGCATTTCTCGCCAGGGAGTAATACACAAACTGTCACTGTATGCGGATGATTTACTTCTTTACGTATCAAATCCAACTACGTCTCTTCCGATAGATTTAAACATTTTGAAACAATTAAGTCAACTATCCGGTTATAAATTAAATTTTGGAAAGAGTGAATTATTCGCAATCAACAATTTACCGGGGCGACCGCCAGATAATATAGCACCTTTCAAATGGGTGGATGAGGGACTTACATATTTGGGAGTTTTCATCTCTCGGTCCCTATTTGAAATTTAACAACAATTTTGTTCCTTTGCTCAAGAGAGGAGGATTTTGGCAGATGGTCTACTTTACCATTGTCCTTAGCTGGCAGGGTGAACCTCATTAAAATGGCTGTCCTGCCAAGGTTCCTCTACCTTTTCCGACATATCCCTGTACTTATTTCAAAAAAGTATTTTGCCAAACTAGACCAATCAATCTCAACCTTTCTATGGGCCGGTAAACCTTTGAGCATGTGGAAAAAGATACTGCAGCTTCCAAAGTGGGCTGGGGGGCTTGCCCTCCCCAATTTGTTACATTACTATTTTTTTATTCTGGACCGTTGAATCGACTATCTGCCTGGGTCCAAATGGAATTTTCTTCCACTCAGATGTCATTGCGGTCATGGTTGTGTTCCCCGCTTCCTGTGTCTGTTACTAATGTCAGCACTAGCCTAGTGGTCACTCAGTCGTTAACAATTTGGTTACAAATCAGAAAGCACTTTGGCCTACAAGGTTCCTCTACCTTAACTCCAGTGTTCCACAATCACAATTTCAAACCATCTACTATGGATTCTGCCTTTCAACTTTGGTATGATAGTGGCATATTATCTATTAAGGATCTCTATGATATGGGACCTACATGTCTTTCACTGACCTGTCTGCTAAATTTAAGCTACCATCATCACACCTTTTCCGTTTTTTCCAAGTTAGGCATTTTGTTCAGAAACATTATCCTGGTTTTCCTAATCTCCCCCCCACAGACATTACTAGACACTCTTCTCATGATAAACCCCAATCAGAAAGGGAATATTTCACATATCAGCGGTGTCATGGACTGCATCATTTCAGTCTTTCCCCAGCAGACGAGGGAGTCATGGGAACAGGATCTGGGGCTTAATATAGATGATGACCAGTGGGGCAATATTCTTGAGTTAGTCCATAACTCCTCCATTTGTGCCCGACATGGGCTGATTCAATGTAAACTCATACACAGGATTTATTACACCAATCATAGATTGTCTAAAATTTACCCCAGTGTTGTTGACGCTTGTAACAGATGCCACCAGTCCCCTGCCGACCTCATCCACATGTTTTGGTCATGCCCAAAGCTGGCAGATTTGTGGGCTAAAATATTTGACACTCTTCAAATGGCCTATGATTTTGTGGCAGATCCACATCCCCTCTCTGCCCTTTTTGGTATCCCATCTAATAAAACCCTATCAGCTAAAGCACGACATTCCATGGCCTTCTGCACCATACTAGCCAGGCGATTGATTCTTCTAAATTGGAAGCAAGCTCTGCCCCCATCCTATGATCGTTGGATCAAGGAAGTTTTATATAATCTAAAGTTGTAAAGGCTGAGGTTTTCCCTCAGGGGCTCTCTGAAGAGCTTTGATCGAATTTGGAACCCCTTACTGTCCATCATAGAGTCTTTGAACATCGTTCCTGAGGAGTCAGATATCTGAGTGTTTTCTGACTTTTATTGTCATAACTTAACACCCCAGTTTTGTTTCTATTTATTTTATTTTATTTATTTATTTATTATTATTTTTTTATATATTTTTATGGATAATTAAATTGCAAGTTATCTTATGTTTCGTTTATGGTCCCTTTATTTAGTTACTTATTTATGTTTGTTTTTTTCTTTTGATTGTATTGTTTGTTACCCAGAGACAGGTGGGGCTGTGGGATGGGCCCTCAGAAATGGGTGGGCGGGGTGGGGGTAAGGAAAACATTGGAATTATGAGCATTGTTTTTATGTCATTCTGCTGTCCCATTGGGGATGTTTTGTATTATTATTGTTGCTCAATAAAAGTATATATAAATAAAAATATATAAAGACCCACTAGAAAAAAGAAAAAGAAAAAAAAAGATTGTGGATTTGGCAACCACAAAAAAGACGAGCCTATTAAGTGTTTATAGTTTATCATACAGAATGAGCATTTTGTTTTGATTGAGAGGAGCCTAATATTGTTTATGAATATATCTGACAAATTTAAGATTTGATTGTAAATGTTTATGTTGTTTTTTTCTATTAAAGATGTTTCCCTCTTCAGCAGGACAGATGTGTTTTGTCTGACTCAGCCCAGCTCATAGTATAGTACATAGTATAGTAGAAAAAGTCATAGTATTCAGTGTAAAAAAAATAAAATAAAAAGTCATAGTATAGTATGTCAAAAAAAGTTATTAAAAAGTAATAGTATAGTACATCAAAAAAGTGTTAAGTCATATATCAGAAAAAGTCATAGTATTCAATGTCGAAAAAAGGGATAAAAAGTCATAGTATAGTAAAGATTTCATATTTTAGTTATGTTCATGTTTTACTTGTTCTTGTTACGGGTGTGCATTACTTTTGTTTTGTATGGATATGTCTTCAGTTAAAAACATAGGAAACCATGGCTGACAAACATACTCTAAAATTTGCTTCATTTAATGTGAATGGGGTTCTTAACCCCACTAAAAGAAATAAAATATTGTCTAAACTGAGAAAGTAAAAAGTACAAATTGCTATGTTACAAGAAACACATGTTAATTCACTGGAACACGAAAAATTAAAAAGAATGGGTTTTTCTAAAATATATTACTCGTCCTATAAATCAGGTCATAGACGGGGTGTGGCCACTCTTATATCACAAAGAGTCCCATTTGAACTCATATCTGAAACTACAGACAAAGAAGGGAGATTTTCACTGATAACTGGTAGAATAGATGGAGTCCAAATAACACTGTTGAATGTATATGCTCCCCCAGGCAGTGACATTTTATTTTATAGGAAACTATTTGATTTAATGGCTCAATCAACTGGTATACTTATTTGTGGAGGGGATTGGAATATTCGACTTAATTTTAGGCTTGACTCCTCAAGACTGATCCCCCAAACGTCTTTGCAGAAGAAAATTAAGATCCTCATGTCAGAATATGGTATTGTGGACATTTGGAGAGACTTACATCCAACAAACCGAGATTATACCCACTTTTCTCATGCGCATACAGTATACTCTAGAATTGATTATTTTTTCATTTTTAAAAGGGATCGCCATAGGGTATGTAACTGCGAGATTGGAAACATTGATCTTTCTGACCATGCTCCCCTATTGCTAAATGTAGAAATAAATGATGATTTCAAAAACACACAGTGGAGGTTGAATACAAGTGTACTGAACGATCTACAATTTTCCAAATTAATCAAATCTGACATAAAAACATTCCTAAAAGAAAACCTTAATGGTGAGGTGAGCCCAGAAATCGTCTGGGACACATTGAAAGCGGTTATGAGGGGTAAAATTATATAATTTTGTGTCCAGAAAAAAAGAGATAGGCAATTTAGATTATGAAATAGGGAATTAAAAGAGCTAGAGGGAAAACATAAGAGAGAATTAAAACCGGAGCTTAAAGTGATGGTTCGGAGTAATTTCACCCTAGGGTCCTTTGCACCATGATCTCGAGCCAAACAAACCCCTCCTCACCGAAGCTCTAATTTGGTTCCATCGCATGAAGCGTGAAGCGTTATCAGCTGAATAGCTTAGCGCAGAGGCTAATGGATCCGAAGTGTCTCTTAACATTACCCCACTAATAATGACCGAAATGATACCAAACGTCTACAGTAGTACAAATAGGTTATGCACTCATAAAACGATGGATTGTAAAATTTGTAAGTACACCAGAAGTTTATGTAAATAACACTTGCCTGCTGGCTTCTGCTCTCTGCTGCTGCTGCTGCTGTTACTACCGGGCAGTAAGAGTGCTTAGGGACATTTACAAATTACAACACCGAAAAGAGATGCAACAAAAATATTTATTAATTTAATGATTAAATAAGGTAATGTCTCCAAACTTACCTCAATTATTACTTGTCTCCTGCTAGTTATATTACAGCACTTACTTTAAAAAATAAGTTAAATTAAAAAATATTTTTGTTGCATCTCTTTTCGGTGTTGTAATTTGTAGATGTCCCTAAGCACTCGTCTTACAGCAGCAACAACAACAGCAGAGAGCAGAAGCCAGCAGGCAAGTGTTATTTACATAACCTTCTGGTGTACTTACAAACTTTACAATCCATCGTTTTATGAGTGCATAACCTATATATACTAGTGTAGACCTTTGGTATCATTTCGGGCATTATTAGTGGGGTAATGTTAAGAGACACTTCGGATCCATTAGCCTCTGCGCTAAGCTATTCAGCGGCTAACGCTACTCTACGCTAACTCTCCCAATGTTAGACCCAGGTGAAAAAAGCTTCTGGGGGGTGTTTGGCTCGAGGTCATGGTGCAAAGGACCCTAGGGTGAAATTACTCCGAACCATCACTTTAATATTAAGCTCAAAATATTGAGAAATAATATTAATGCACTATACTTACAAGAAATACGAAAGAAGATGATCTATACCAAACAAAAATACTATGAATCTGGGGCTAAGTTTGCTAAACTTTTAGCGAGCAAACTACAAAAGCATCAAACAGACAACACAATATGTAAAATAAGAGACCCAAATTCTAAGAGATGTGTCTATAAACAAAGTGAAATTAAACAGGCCTTCCAGAGTTACTATAAACAATTATATACACAGCCAAAGTTAAAAGATGGAAAACAAATCAAGGGTTTCCTCGAACAACTTAACTTACCTGTTTTGTCGGATGATCAAAATCAAAGGCTAGTGACTAATATTACAGAAAGAGAACTATCCTATGCCATATCGAGGCTTAAAGCAAACAAGTCTCCTGGTCCAGACGGATTTACGTCCGAATGGTATAAAAAATTTAAAATGGAGCTATCACCATTCCTCCTTCAAATATTTAATCTGGCTCTAAAAGAGGGTAAAATGCCACCATCATGGAAACAGGCCACTATATCTGTAATACACAAAGAGGGAAAGGACCGGCTTAATTGTTGCTCTTACAGACCTATTTCTGTTCTTAATATTGATTATAAGCTCTTCACATCAATTCTCTCGAAGAGAATTGAAGAGATACTTCCACAACTCATTTCTACTGATCAGACAGGTAACATCCCACTAAGACAAACCCATGATAATATAAGGCGTACATTACACATACTAAATCACATTAAAAAACACCAAATACAAGCTGCAGTGATTAGCCTTGACACTGAAAAAGCTTTTGATTCTGTAAGCTGGGCTTTTCTATATAGAGTACTGGAAAGATTTGGATTTCATTCAGATTTTGTTAAAGTGATCGGGGCACTATACACAAAACCAACTGCGCAGATAAAAATAAATGGTCATTTATCGAATACTATTGAACTAGAACGCGGGACAAGACAAGGGTGTGGACTCTCCCCTTTACTCTTTGCCCTTTATATTGAACCGCTAGCCCAATTAATAAGGCAAACAAACAGTATAAAAGGTATAAATATTTCTGGTGATGTACACAAGGTGGCGCTATACGCCGATGATGTGCTATTGTACATAAGTGAACCAAACACATCACTTCCCAAAGTATTTCAGACTCTAAGTAGCTTTGGTGACTATGCTGGTTATAAATTAAATGTAAACAAGACACAGATATTGACATTAAATTATAATCCTCCAAAAACATTAAGCGATGAATTAAATCTTAAATGGGACCGGACCATATTAAAATACCTAGGTATCCTAATTCCAAAAGATATAACTATTATAGCTAAGTGTAACTATGATGATCTTTTAAATAAGATAAAACGTGATATAAAGAGATGGACCATCACACCCTTTATGAGTCTAATACAAAGAATCAAATCTGTAAAAATGAACCTTTTACCAAGATTTCTATTTTTGTTCCAAGCTCTCCCGGCAGAAATTACAAAAAAGCAATTTTTAGAGTGGGACAAAATGATCTCTAGATTTATATGGTTAGGAAAAAAGCCGAGGATAAGATTTAAAACACTACAGCTCTCCAAAGAAAACGGGGGTATGGCTGTACCACATCTTAGAAATTATTTCTACTCACCACAAATTAAACCCCTGATGAATCTATGTAATACAAACTACCGTGCTAGGTGGAAAGACATTGAAGTACTTCTTATGTCAGATCCACCTTTAATGACAATACTGGGAAATAAATATTTAGAAAGGACTCTAGATAAGATTGAAAACCCTTGGATAAAATCACAATTAAAAATCTGGACGGAGGCTAAACATCAATATAAATTGCATGATAATCTGAAGATAATAAGATGGTGTGCCTACGATCCTGATTTTAAACCCAATCAAACAGATGTTGGGTTTCAGAACTGGATAGCTAAGGGTATAACAACACATCTATCATTAATAGATAAAGGTAAAGTGAAAGATTTCCATACACTTAAAACCAGTTATAAGTTGGAGAAACAGGACTTCTACAGATACCTACAGATACGCCATTATCTCAATCAAGAAGCTATTAGGTCCCTGGATGTGCAGGAACCAGTGCTTCACGAAATACTGATGGCATACCAGGCAAAAGTCAAAAAGGGTATTGTTTCACGGCTGTACAAGGGATTTATGAATAAACAAAGAAATTCAACATTATATGTAAAAACAAAATGGGAAAGGGATAGTAACATGAAAATAACTGATAAAGAGTGGAATGATTCCTGCATATCACAGTGGAAATGCACAAACTCATATTCATGGAAGGAATTTGGTTGGAAATGTTTGATCAGGTTTTTCATTACTCCAAACCAGAAAATTTCTGGCTCCAGGGAGGAGACTAAGTGCTGGAGGCAGTGTGGAAGTGAAGACGTCAACCATTGGCATATACTCTGGGATTGTCCAGTAATAAAACAATATTGGATAGAGATACACAAAGATATCAAAAATATTTTTAACATGAAAATACCCTTCAAGTTTACCAATTTTATTTTGGGTAACACAGACTTTTTACCGGATTATGCAAAGTATCTGTTTAGAATTTTAACTATTGCCTGTAAGAAAACTGTTACCAGACACTGGCTCCTCCCTGATCCCCCTACTTGGGAAAGATGGATTGAATGTGTTAATGAAATCTACCAGATGGATGAAGATGAATAAATTTGTAGTCTTATGGTCAAAATGGGTATCTAAACGGTGCCTGAACCGAAATATATATAATATATTTATAATGGATATAATATAAAATATAAAAAAAGGAGCACAAAACGACAGTTGGCGACATTAAAGAACGGCTTGTTTATTGCTAAGGCCAATAATGTAATAACAATAACTTATAACAATGACTTATTTCACCAGTAAATTGCTGGTAAACGACAAAAACAAGCACCAGATGGGAAAAGGGTATTTTACAATAACTTTGAATGCACCACAAGGTTGGGGAGTTTCAAGTGAACGCACCGTCCGAGTTGGTTTTCCGACAATGGCAGCTGCAGTCAAGACTGTTACGTCCCGCTATTGGAATCCTCTACAGCAGGGGGGTCAACTTCACGATGGGCCACACTGGAAAAAGAGAATCACACCAAGGGCCATATATGTAGAGTTTATTTACATGCTTTTATTTAAGAGAAAAAGTCAACTATCTGTGACTGTATTATTGCATGTCTCATAATATAGTCTTCTCACTTACAGTTTGGTCGACATAAAAACACAAAGAAATCAGAAAAAAAGTTTCTTAGCCATCATAGAAAAGAATCGCCAAAAAAGATTGCAAAAGCAACCAGAACAACGGGAAAAAATCATTGAAAAAAGCGCCCAAAAAAAAGTCTGAAAAAGTGACAAAAACTTGTATGTAATCTAAAATGTACTGAGAACCTAAACTGATGATTAAAATCTGCAAGGGGCCAGGTTTGGCCCGCGGGCCTTGAGTTTGACATGTGTACTCTACAGGGAAATACAGTCACACTTTACACCGCTTAACGTAAGCTGTCAGCATTTTAACCATTGGGTTTCATCCAGCTACTAGCTAACGGTAATGTAACGTCCCGTGCAGTGATGCTTCTGAAAAAGAATTTATGTCAGGCACCGAAACGAGGCACCGGAATTGTCGAAAAAAGGGATAAAATGTCATAGTATGTCGAAACAATTCATAAAAAAGTCATAGTATATTATGTCGAAACTATTTATAAAAAAGTCATAGTATAGTATGTCGACACAATTCATAAAAAAGTCATAGTACAGTATGTCAAAACAATTCATTCTTATATGTCATCAGCCATTGTGCTTTGGAAACCTTCCCTGTATGTTCTACATGTTTCTGAGCATCAACACACCTGTCTGAAATCTATGTTTTGATTTTTAATGATCTGTCAGCCTTTCAACTCTCTGGAACTCAGAAACGTGCTGTATTTGCTGGACTTACAGCTGCGAAGAAAATGATTGCAACTCGTTGGAAACCACCTCACGACCTGTCTATCCACACATGGACCATTTCCTTCTTGGATGTAGTGTATATGGAGCTGTCCACGGCGCGTATTAATGGAGCGCCAGGAAAGACCCTGGGTGAACATTGCTGAGGCTGTTAAGTCCGGGCTGTAGCCGTGTTTGGTTTCTTGTCTTATGTCTGTATGTGTGTGTGTCTGTTTCTGCTTGTTGTTTTTGTCTCCCTCCCTCTCGTCTTTCCTATTTGTTCCCCTTCTTTTTTTTCTTTTCTGGCATGGGATACGTTCTCTGTCTCAGTGTATTGTTTGTAGTTTGTAGTTGTTTATTTCTTTTTATAATATAAAAAATAAATAAAACATTTCATCACAAAAAAAAAAACCTACCTGTCTGAAATCTGATTCAGATTAACACAGTCCAGGTCCAGTTTAGGAAAGCCAGAAAGTTAACTTTACTTCGACATACTGCACGATGAATGTTTTGACATACTCTATCAACGTACTCTTCTTCAACATGATGCTCTATTATCTGTTAAACCATACTCTATCATGACTTTTTTGTTAATGATTCAAATTGTTAATCTGAATCAGGTGTGTTAATGCAGAGACACATTTAAAATCTTCAGGGCAGTTGTTCACAGCACAGTGCCGGATTAGATATATGTATGATCATCTTGCAACGCCAGGAGCTCGATCTCAGAACACAAACTAATGAGCTATCATATCAGACAGGTGTGTTGATGCTAATAAACATCTAAGATATGCAGAGAAGATGTCCACAGTACAATGCCTGATGAGGTATAAGATGGTCAATTTGTAACTCTGGGGACTTGATCTTGCAATTCTTGGATCTGAAGGGAAGGGCTGATCTCACTGAGCTATTGGCCAGAGGAGAGAAAAAGAAGCAGTGAATGGAGAAGAGGAAGAGGAGAAAAATGGTAGATACATGAGCGTTCTGTCAGCAGAGGGGCCAAACTTTCCTGATGAGTGGTATTACCTTTCATCATACTCTATCATGACTTTTTTTTACATAATACACTATGACTTTTTTAAATACATCTTTCGAATTAAAGGTGCTCTAAGTGATGTGACGCGTTTTTTAGGCTACAACATTTTTCGTTACATACAACAAACATCTCCTCACTATCTGCTAGCTGCCTGTCCCCTGAACAGCAGATAGTGAGGAGATGTTTTTTACAGTGTGTTCAGGGGACAGGCAGCTAGCAGATAGTGAGAAGATGTTTTTTACAGTGTGTTTTTACAGTGTGTTCAGGGGACAGGCAGCTAGCAGATAGTGAGGAGATGTTTGCTGTATGGGACGAAAAATGTTGTAGCCTAAAATGCGTCACATCACTTAGAGCACCTTTAATATACTATGACTTTTTTATCATTTTGTTTTCAACTTACTATACTATGACTTTTTTTTTTATCTTTTTTTTCCCCCGACAAATACTATGACGTTTTTAGAATTGTTTTTTTCAACACTCTATACTATGACTTCTCACAATATCTACAGTTGCTGTAAAAACATCTCCAGATTTAGATTTAACTGCAGAAATAGCGCAAGTTTGCTCTGCTGCCCCAGAAATGCCAAACTAATGCAGCTTTCATACCGACCAACAAGGTTTTTGTAAAAACATCCACAAAACACAACAATGATATGCATATTTCTTTATTTCATAAAGAGAAATGGTGTCTAGACAAAAATCATTTATTTAACACTAGCAATTGAAATGAATGAAAATGGGGTTTGCACAATACCATATTTACAATGGTTATTAAGTCATTTTAATTAATTAGGGTCATGTAGCATTTAAAAATGATAAAGGTAAGAACTCTTAGTAGAGAATAAGCAAATAACAGCTATTTCCAATTGACAATATTAACACAAAACAGTCATCTAGAAAAATGAAAGAAAAAAACAACTGAACTACAAGCTTAAGAGCTATTACATTAAAAAGGATGCACCAAAATCTACTAATACAATAATCCATATAATCTGTGTAAAAAGCATGTAGAAAAAACACCTGATGCAGTTTGCTGATACAGTCATTGACCAGTTATGAGAGGTATGAAGGATTTCACAGGTAGATAAGTGTGAGAAAGTCTGCACTGGTGACTCAGGGATGGGGGCCCAGGCCCCTGCATACACTCACTTCACTTGAATGTGAACTATGGCCTCTGCAAGTTCTAAGGCAAATATCGGAGGTGCACTTGTATCCATGTGACCCATCCCAAAAGCTGGATTAAAGACAAGGTGTCTCTTTAAACAACACAAAGACCAGTACAATTGAACCGAGTAATTTTTACATGGCAAAATCTGATCAAACATGAAATGACATCCATTTGTAAACATTTTCCATTTTTATATTTTACTCAATGATCTCAGCCTGCGCATTCCACCAGGACACCAGATTTCTTTTTTCAATAAAGTTGAGCAATCTGTGAGAAAGGCATGTTTTTGTTCATATTTTTTCATAGAACAACCTTTGGAGTTGAAAAGCCAGTGTTTGTTTCAGAGAAGCAGCAACAAAAATGTTTAACTGAACAAGACAAATACACAGCAAAAAGGTACGAGCAATCAGTTACAGCAACAGCAACAGCAACAGCAACCTGCTCTAATGGCCAAAACCCCAAAAGTAACCTGGAGGATTCCTCGTATTGAAATTCATTTTAGGTGCTCATGCTTATTATTACTGTTACATCACTTAAAGCCGCACTAATCAATATTTTATATGAACACTGTGTAATGTTCATCTTATTAGCCTCGTTTAGCTCATTATTTTGGTTTCCAACCAGAAATCTCTGTTCTCGTCAATCTCTTTTCCAGCAGCAGGCAGCTTTGTGTGCTAGCTGCTGATGACACAGATACAAAGTTAGAGACTAGCTGGGGAACATAGTGGAACCAAATCAATGCTGTTGCTCTGTGTCTGCTCCATGCGCTAAAATTGTAAGCCATTAAAACGTTTTCAAGTGATAATATATCAATGTTTTGTTTAATTATTGTTCTGCAGCTCTAAGTAATATTAACTAATCATTTTTAAGGGACGTTTGGTTTGACTCTCAAACAAAGCAAGTAAAAATAAATCTGCTTCGTCGTGATATAGAGAGCAGGTTCAAATGCTTGGCACCCTGAGACACTAAAGGGTCAGTTCACCCAAATGGCAAAAGCAATATGTTTTCACTTCCCTTTAGTGGTCTCTAGCCATGCATATAATTTGGGTTTTATTCACCAAAGTTTTGAGATTGTCTAAAAACAAAATACTGTTCACAGCAATGTGACTATCCGAGTAACAGGACACAACTTCTGCAAATTAATATTGCATTTCTTTAGTGATACACCACAAAGGAAATCCTCCACTGTCTAGAGTGGAGGCAGAAATCTCAACAGACAGATATCCCAAAACCTGGACCAATAAAACCCAAACTGTCCACATGACTAGATCCCACAAGATATAAGGGAGAACTTTTTTTTCTCTTATATATATTTTTTAACTTGAACTGACCCCTTAAACAACCGGGGAAATGTTGTAGATGCTGACATGAACTCATCTCCCCGTTGCAGCTGAGGATGCCTGTAACTCTACTCTGACCAATCAGAGTCCTCTGTTTACTCTATCACCTCTTTGTCTTCTTTACAGGAATCTAAGCGTTTAAGTTGAATTATCGTCATTTGATTGGTATAAAATCTGCTATGCAAAAACAAAAATGTGATCATTGTAGGATTATTAGGATATCTGAGGAGAAACCCAGAGGCCTTTGTCACAATAGTTTTAACACAAACTTCACAAATGTATTTTCTCCAAACATAAAGTCAGAAGTCCAATGCAACAAACAAAAAGTACATAACCAGAAAATGAGTTGCATAACGTTTGCAGAAAAGAAGCTTTTGTAATGCAGATGGTTCCACTGTTTTTCTGGCTTGGACCTGGTAGAATCTCCACATGGGTAAATACTGCTCTGCTGCAGGAAATATGCAGGAAAGAATGAAAAGAGCAACAGGATAAAGGGCCGAAAACACGAAAAACCACACCAGTCGATGAAGAACCACTACTGCTGCGCACTCAGGCTGTGCCACAACGTGCTGTGTGTGTGTGTGTGTGTGTCGTATGAATATATACTGTATATGTGTGTGTGTGTGTGCATGAATGGGTCTATGTACCTTTTAAAAGTTTAAAGACAGGTTTATAAAATACACTTACTCTGTCTCATAGTTTAAACTACATCTAAAATTTACATCAGTTAAAGTCAGGGGGAGAACATTTCACCAAACTTTAAAGCCCCAAAACCAGACTTATTTGGCCAAAAATAGATTTGTCAAGAATTAAAATGTAGTCATTTTCAAAACGTTATACAACACTGTGTTAACAAAATGACCCACATATGCGGCTCACTGTCACTGTATTCTAAGCTAAAGGAGGATTCACTACAGCACAGGTTTGAACCCTTTGTGATTAGAACTAAGTAAATGGTCTTCATTAAAGGCAACATGGTTAAGTTGCTGGTCTACTTTTGTTGGAAATACAATATTACAAATGTAATGTGTGACTTTGAATTGTGTTTTTTAAATTTCACTTCAGCTGAACCTCCCTTAAATATGACTATTTTGTCAGACTACCTTTAAAGTATGATGTCATCAAAAAGGGTGGAGCTTTGTGGCAGCAGTTACATTAGCAAACCAGGAGAGGGTGTCCAACTCAAGTTTTAACCCCCAAAATAGCATTTCTTTAACATTATAATTCCCCATATACATATGAAAGCCTTTTTTCTTTTTAATACAGAAGGGTTTTCTTTTTTATAGCATGTACTGTAGTGAAAATGAGCTTGTCTTAGAGTGCAGATAGTAAGCTGCCTACCGGAGACATTACCAGAGACTTCAGCTCTTTATTAGGCTAACAGGGATCGCCATCTTGGATTGGGGCTTTAAAGAATCAACGAATAAAGCTTCACATTTCAATTAAACTCAACCTTTGTGCTAGAGCTCGACCCTGGTTGGACTTATAGCCTGCCTCTAGTGAGCGTTGAGATAATTCAGCTTGTCTTTCCTGTTCATACATACAAAAATCTCATTTTGAAATCAGACTGCTCCAGAGAGAACGCTACGAGGTAAACAGAAGCTAGACAAACTAACTAGGCCTATAGCTGTAGACAGCATGCATGCACATCACAAAGAAGGATGTTCAAACAATTAGGGCAAACGGATTACTATCTTATATGATTGTTACTCAATTATTTGGACAACACAAACACTGCTTTCACATTAAATGAACTCTGAATTAGCTTATTCAATTCTTAAAGAAATACAAACATAAGGTGTGAACACTCTCAAACAGTAGCTTCTTTTATGTGGAGGCTTCAGATACACTTTATTTATGGAGATATTTGTAATTGTATATTTATATAATCATATCAATAAGATTGTTTCCTCTTGAAGTGCCAATGTAAGTGCTCCAGTCTGAGACATTTGAGGGGTCTGAAGCAAGGACAAAGACCCTTATTGAAGTGCTAAATGGCTCGGAGCGCTTGGGGCCGGGAACAAAGTGCCTGATTTAAGTCAATATTTTTTTCAGTTTCTCAATAGGTGTTCATTTCTTTCAGGATCAATTTGAAAAACAAATGAAAGTATCTGTCACATATATGTCGGCTGTGCTTTTTGCTATCTCTGAACAGCAACAGTGAAGAAACCCAAAGCATGTCTGCCAGAGTGGACACAAATATCGTCTTCAAATACTGATACAAAATAACATTTCCTCCAAAAAACACAATGCAGAACTTTTTTTCACATTTAGAGAGGAGAGGAGAGGAGCTGGCCTGAGCCTCACGTAAAAACGCGTCTTAAATGTCTAACTTTTTATACATGCATGGGGCTCAATATTTTACACGTGTGTTGACGCATGTGTCTGTATGTACTGTATGTGTGTGTCAAATGTGTATCGAGCTGATTTCCTGAGTTTAAGAACACTCACCGTGATGGGGCGCATTCGTTAGGCAGGACAGGAAACAGCAAAGCAAAGATTTTCCCTTAGCAAAAAGGTGCTTGATATAACCCCGTGAAAAAGAAACATCTATGCCTCTACCTGTACAAAATCACTGTTACAGTCATCATGCTCCGTACTATATACATTTCTGCCAAACAAGCACTTGAAAGTCACCTTTACAACATCCAAATACAATGGTATTGCTGATGAGTGGGAAATAAAAAATAGCCATTTAACCGCCTGCAAAAACCTTTCTTTCCTTTCAGTTCAGTGCTGAGGAAGGCAAAGGAGGAATGTTTTTCGGTTACAGCCTGTACAAAGTTCTCCTGTACAGAAATACAGATGCCAGACGCTTGAAGACATTTTTTGCATATGAACATTTTACAGTCTAACTGCATCGTAACTTCCTCGTGTACAGAAGCTGTATTCTCATTTTTCATGAATTAGGTTGAACATTCAGAGGATTTCTTTTCCTGAGTTTGAATTGCTGTGACGAAAAGGGCCACTTCCATTTAGCGAGAGGCGAACCACAGACAGACAGAGAGACAGAGAGTGAGACAGAAAGAGGTAGAGAAGATTGATAGAGACAGAGTGGGAAGAAGAGAAGAACAAATGTGAGAGGGAAAGGCAGGAACAGAGAGACAGAGAGCTGCTGTTTAGGTCCGATGAGGTTCAACTTGGAGTCGTGATGTGTGACACATGAAGACCAGAGTCTCCAGTGCAGAGAGGTTGCTGTCGGGGTGAGAATAGCACCATCGAAGTGTTTGGTGAGAAGTTCCCACTCTGTCATGATAAGAGGAGAATACCTGGAGAACAGTATTGCTGCTGTTAAGACAACTTTAGTGTCAACCGCTCAAAAAAAAAAAAGAACAGCACAAAAAGACATAAATACAAACAAAGCTTGTTTTTCAGTGAACACTGGCGGAGGCTGAACGTCTCAGACACCCCGAGAGAGGGTTTGTCAGAAGAGTAACATTAAATAATAATAATAATAAAACAACAAGACTACTGAGTACAGTCTTTCCTCGGCTGCTCATCAGTCGTACATTTGTCAGTCATTTCCTGGCAGAAGTCCACCGTTACCGTCTGGTTGGATTTCTCCAGCCCTGACTTTGTGTACAAGCTGGTGTCTCGGCCGTCCATATCTCCGTCTGCCCCGTTCCTGACGGCCGAGTCGGGCTCGCTCTCCGAGGGGCCGGGGGAGCCGTGGAAGCTGGGCTCGGGCGTGGCCGATCCGGAGTGGCCGGTGAGGTCGATGCTGGTGGTGGTGTTAATTGTGGCGGGGCTGGGGGGGGGCCTGGTCTCGTGGCCAGCGGTGATGCTGGCAGTGGAGTTGGCGGGCCGCTGCACGGGGCAGTAGTGGTGTAGAGACTGGACCTGCTCTGGGCTCAGTTGGACGTCCCGGCAGACCTCCTGGGACAGGCAGGAGAAGTTCTCCCACAGCTCACCCATACACGCCTTCAGCTGGTTCCTCTCTGTCAGCAGCTTCTCCTTCTCACACACCTGCACGCACACACACACACACACACACACACACACACACACACACACACACACACACACACACACACACACACACAAACACACACACACACACCAAACAAAGACTGTATTTATCCCCCATCACTTTGCATTGGGAAGGGATCTTTTAAAGGCCAGTATAAACGGGGGAATGAATACAGCAGGAAAACTGTTCATACAGGCACCTGACTGTTGTTGACAGAAAAAATATCAATTCATACTTTAATGTCTCTTTCGTATACTGTGCTAACATCTCATGTTATTATCAAAAAGTCAGCTGTATTATCAGTTATCAGGTTGGTAATGATTGTCCCCCTGTTGCATCATAAAAGTCTTTCTCCCTGCATACATTACATGTCATTTAGCTGACGCTTTTATCCTAAGTGACTTAGAATTGCTGCACACCTCTGGAGCAACTAGGGGTTAAGCGTGTTGCTCAGAGACACATTGGTGGATGTATCACAGTGGGAATTGAACGCAGATCTCCCACACCAAAGGCACGTGTCATATCCACTGCGCCATCACCACCCATTCAGCTGGAGCCGGCCAGTCCGTGAGTGCTTTTTTATTGTTATTTCTGAAGGCTGACACAAGAAATCAACACTTTAAGTTTCAAACCCATCACAGTTTCCTGCAGATTGAACCCGAGCTTCACCACCCCCCACACTGCTCTGTTCACCTAGCATGGCCACCAGAGGGCACTGTGACGCGTGGCGGTGCTGAGAGAATGGAGCAGCAGTATTGCTCAGGTGGTGGAGCTAACGGTTATTCCTGGTGAGAGGGTGTTTGATGGTAGATCTGCTAGAATGGTGGACATAGTTAGGTTTAGGCATTAGGAGCGGGGATTGGTTAGGGTTAGTGTCAGAATACCAGGGAAAACCAATACGAGGCAGAATAAGGCAGAATAAGTCCTGTGGCTTCAACAGGTCTAGCAGATCCGATCTAGCATCTAGCATGCGGTGACAGCTGGGGACAGTGTTGGTGGAAACAGCGGACTCACCAGTTTTCTGATCTCACACTCCAGGTTCATGATGCAGTCGAGCTTCCTCTTGCGGCAGCGCTGCGCTGCGATGCGGTTCTTACTCCGCCGCCTCACGTCATGGATAAACTCCAGCTGCTCCGAGGTCAGTTTGTGCATTTTCACCAACATTTGGAAGTCGTTCCGTGGAAGATTCGTGATTTGATCTACAGGGAAAGGCAGCTTCACCTGGGGCAGGAGGAAAAGAAAACAGACATTATGTATAAAACAAATACATTTTCATTCATATTTTATTGAACATTAATTAATTCATCATTCATTTTAATTTATGAACACAATTGATCAATTAAATTAAGGATGCATTGTTGAACTCGAAGAAAAAAAAATGATTACATTTGCCAACTTGTAAATGATAGAGCGGAATACAGATGAATTGTGAGATGGAATCTGACACATGAGGACACAGAAACGGAAAAAGGCAAATTAGTAAAAGCCTTCGTAAAACCAATTTTGCCATTTTAAAATGTAAAGGTGTTTTCAGTTATTTTGGCTGATTAGACCTGTGCTCAGGTTGAAAGAGTAAATAAGAATGATAGGGATGAATGTTGGAGACAGAGTGAAGAAGAGTCAATCAAACAGCCACACAGACCCGAGGGAGGGGCTCATATAATATATTATATTATATTACACTTAAATAAGTGACAATGGGTGTGCATTTTTTACTTTGGGTTTATAAAATCACAATTTAAAGAGCAACTCAACACTCCATCTGTCATTGTGCCGCCTTCAGTAGCTGCCTCCTGGTTGTGTTTTGGGACTGTTGTGGAGGTTGCATTATAAATATGCACAGAAATTACACATGGTGGGTTTTCAAGAGATACCCACCAATGTCTTTAAATCTGCCTTAAAATACACAGGATTTAATATTTCTGCAGAGATAGAGTTTTTTTTTTAAAACAACTTATGACTACACTTCACTAACTTCTTTTGCAGCATAATGTGTCTGGATATGGGGTGGGGCCTTGAACTCTGGGACAGAATTTCTGGATTTTCTGTTTTTCAAAGAATGTTGCCTGTTGTCATGAACACTACAGATTGGGACCACAATCATTTCATCGTATAATAAAATGACTGTACATATCATTTACTAAGTCAAAAGAGTGGATTTAGTAGGAAGTCTTAGACTTGCTTTATTAGTTTATTAATTGATCATAATCAAACACTTTGGAAGTCTAGGCTTAATTCTCCATACTTTGGAGCTGCAGTCCCTTTGACATTATTAATATCTTATTTTCAAAACACACAACAACAAAACATCACTGACTTGTCGGATTGGCTCAATAAACATCCCCTGTGTGATTTAATGAGGGAGATTAATGATGGATTATGGCTAAATCTACCAGGTACACAGAGGAGAATCTACAAGGTGAGTCGATACATCATGCCTTCTAACTGTAGGGCAGTTACTACACTTGACCACTAGGTGGCAGAAGAGCGCTGTGTCCCAGCCTCCCAGAGCAGGACTCAGTGAGCCTTCAGCGCTCTCCACATCACATTTAACATGTAGCACATTCTCAAGCAGAGGGGAAAAGGTGATCCAAGAAAAGAGTCCCTCTCCATCTGTCCCTTAGTGCCTGGAAAGGAGCCAGTATGACAGATTGAGGGGGGCAGTGACTTGTCAACCTGATCCAAATCAGTGTCAGGTGATTTCTGGGGGCATGAATATCTACACCGCCTTCACAGGCTGCAGAACAAAAGAATTAGTGGAATAAATGCAGCAGTGATTAGGCGGTGAAGAGCAAAACTGAAAGAAAGCTGTGTGGCATTTCTTCACTGATATGACACCATATCAAGGGTGTATGTGTTTATTCTCTTGTTCTCAGTTTGGCAGTTTAGCGCCTCTCTCCCTCAGGTGATGGCAAACCTTACGATAAGCTCATCATAGGCAGATCCACCCCAGCGGTATCTGTGTGCACCAGGGATCTGTAGCTGTAGGCGGCGAGGGAAGCAGTGGAGGCTTAACAAAGAGCCAGAGGAAGACAGCCAGCTCTCCTTCTCCCCTCTCTTTCCTTTCCTGTGGCTGCCTCTCAGGAGCGCAGGAAGTCAAACAATGGAGGAAGAGAGGAGAAAGAGAAGCACTCCCACTCTACCTGGCTCAGAGGACTAGAGCACAGCTGCAGCAGAGGTGGCTCAGCTCTGTGCCCCCCCTCCTCTGGGGGATAAAGCAACATGCCTACTCTTGACAGAATCAAAATGACTCCTCAATGAAGAACACATCTACATGTCAATCTATCCTGGAGAGAGAAAATGGCTTGAGTTTCCTCATTAGAAGTGCAGCCCTCTGCGCCGCCAGGAGCCCTCTTTCTCATCTCAGCGCGACATCTGCATGCAGACACATGAATAAATAATGAGCCGGCTTTCAAGGCCACACTCGCCTCTCGCTCCTTTTCCAGGGCATGACAACTCCAGCCTCAAAGAGGAGCAGGACAGCTATCAAACATCAGTACGAGCTGCCAGCTTCATCTAAAGCAGAGAGGGAGATGACTCTGTTTGTGATTAGATTGCTTGTGTACCATCATGCACTGCGCTTACAGAGGTGGGAGCTTTCCCCCGACAGGGTCTGATGGAATCTTTGGCCAAACCAGGCTAGAAAAACAAGGGGAAGGAGACACTGCGACCTTGTGATGGTTTCTTTCTCCCCCTCATCTACCAGTCACCAGTACGCAGGGGACGGCTAAATATAGTACGCTTCAACACTGGTCATAAATTCACACCACACTGTTCTGATTCACATTTCTTTCTCTCTTCATTCCTCATCCGTATCCTCAGTCACTGTCTTTCTCTGGGTCATTAGGCTGCAGATGGGGGGAGGGAAACCAGCGCTGTGCTGGACCTCAGCCCTGACACCAAGCACTATTAAAAAATAAAGGATGGATACAAAGGACAGGTAAAAAAATTCAGTCAAACATGTGAGATGATCATTTTCACCTGCTGAAGGATGTTTTCATTCAATTCCTGTTCTATGGATACAATCTGTCTGATCTTCTGACTGCTGGCGTCTTTTGTAAAATGTTAATATAGTAGGAGGCATGAAAAATAGGCTGTAAAAATACTAACAAATACAAAACACACACACAAACAAACAACACACAACAGAAAATAAAAGTCCCATGGCATGAAAATTTCACTTTATGAGGTTTTTTAACATTAATATGCGTTCCCCCAGCCTGCCTATGGTCCCCAATTGGCTTGAAATGGTGATAGGTGTAAACCGAGCCCTGGGTATACTGCTCTGCCTTTGAGAAAATGAAAGCTCAGATGGACCAATCAGGAATCTTCTCCTTATGAGGTCACAAGGAGCAAGGTTACCTCCCCTTTCTCTGCTTTGCCCGCCCAGAGAATTTGGCCCACCCATGAGAGAGAGACATCATGGCTTTCAAATGAGCAAAGTGGCAGTTGGTCAAGGCCACACCCCCACCATCCACCTTGCCCCCCCTCTCTCCTCCTCAATAGCTACAGACACAGAAATGGCACATCCTAAGGAAAGCTCATGGTGGGACTGGCTCTAGTGGCTGGAATTCTGCACCAAGGCTGAATTTCGGGAAAGAGACTTCAGATACAGTATTAGGGGACCACTAAGGTCTATATAAAAGAGACTTCAGATACAGTATTAGGGGACCACTAAGGCCTATATAAAAGAGACTTCAGATACAGTATTAGGGGACCACTAAGGTCTATATGAAAGAGACTTTAGATACAGTATTATGGGACCACTAAGGTCTATATAAAAGAGACTTCAGATACAGTATTAGGGGACCACTAAGGCCTATATGAAAGAGACTTTAGATACAGTATTATGGGACCACTAAGGTCTATATAAAAGAGACTTCAGATACAGTATTAGGGGACCACTAAGGTCTATATAAAAGAGACTTCAGATACAGTATTAGGGGACCACTAAGGTCTATATAAAAGAGACTTAAGATACAGTATTAGGGGACCACTAAGGTCTATATAAAAGAGAGCCGCGTATATAGTATTAGGGGACCACTAAGGCCTATATAAAAGAGACTTCAGATACAGTATTAGGGGACCACTAAGGTCTATATAAAAGAGACTTCAGATACAGTATTAGGGGACCACTAAGGTCTATATAAAAGAGACTTCAGATACAGTATTAGGGGACCACTAAGGTCTATATAAAAGAGTCTTCAGATACAGTATTAGGGGACCACTAAGGTCTATATAAAAGAGACGTCAGATACAGTATTAGGGGACCACTAAGGGCTATATAAAAGAGTCTTCAGATACAGTATTAGGGGACCACTAAGGTCTATATAAAAGAGACTTCAGATACAGTATTAGGGGACCACTAAGGCCTATATAAAAGAGACTTCAGATACAGTATTAGGGGACCACTAAGGTCTATATAAAAGAGACGTCAGATACAGTATTAGGGGACCACTAAGGTCTATATAAAAGAGACTTCAGATACAGTATTAGGGGACCACTAAGGCCTATATAAAAGAGACTTCAGATACAGGGGACCACTAAAGTCTATATAAAAGAGACTTCAGATACAGTATTAGGGGACCACTAAGGCCTATATGAAAGAGACTTCAGATACAGTATTAGGGGACCACTAAGGTCTATATAAAAGAGACGTCAGATACAGTATTAGGGGACCACTAAGGGCTATATAAAAGAGACTTCAGATACAGTATTAGGGGACCACTAAGGTCTATATAAAAGAGACTTCAGATACAGTATTAGGGGACCACTAAGGCCTATATAAAAGAGACTTCAGATACAGTATTAGGGGACCACTAAGGTCTATATAAAAGAGACTTCAGATACAGTATTAGGGGACCACTAAGGCCTATATAAAAGAGACTTCAGATACAGTATTAGAGGAC
Organism: Perca fluviatilis; assembly: GCF_010015445.1. Taxonomy (NCBI): domain Eukaryota; kingdom Metazoa; phylum Chordata; class Actinopteri; order Perciformes; family Percidae; genus Perca; species Perca fluviatilis. The sequence goes on along the minus strand of NC_053129.1, from coordinate 3,617,065 downwards.
CACTAAGGTCCATATAAAAGAGACTTCAGATACAGTATTAGGGGACCACTAAGGTCTATATAAAAGAGACTTCAGATACAGTATTAGAGGACCACTAAGGTCCATATAAAAGAGACTTCAGATACAGTATTAGGGGACCACTAAGGTCTATATAAAAGAGACTTCAGATACAGTATTAGGGGACCACTAAGGTCAATATAAAAGAGACTTCAGATACAGTATTAGGGGACCACTAAGGTCTATATAAAAGAGACTTCAGATACAGTATTAGGGGACCACTAAGGTCTATATAAAAGAGACTTCAGATACAGTATTAGGGGACCACTAAGGGCTATATAAAAGAGACTTCAGATACAGTATTAGGGGACCACTAAGGCCTATATAAAAGAGACTTCAGATACAGTATTAGAGGACCACTAAGGTCCATATAAAAGAGACTTCAGATACAGTATTAGGGGACCACTAAGGTCCATATAAAAGAGACTTCAGATACAGTATTAGGGGACCACTAAGGTCTATATAAAAGAGACTTCAGATACAGTATTAGGAGACCACTAAGGTCTATATAAAAGCATCCAAAGAGCACCATGTCATGGGACCTTTAAAGGAGCAGTGTTTTGGAGGCTGGGCCTGCTGCTTGACACCTCTGCTCCAGGTCAGATCCTGAGTCAGATCCTAATGAAGATAATGTGGAGAAGTTCAGTAGGAACTGTTCTGTCCCAGGAGTTAGAGTAATAATCTGCAACATATCCAGATGCTGCTTTCTTGCTGAATGATATAGTCATGAATAATATCAATCTGTACTAGGTTCATAAAAAGCTTTACTTATGTAAGAAGCATTCAGTGTCATGCAGAGATGCTTGTTACTTTACTGGCAGAAGCAACTGGAGTTTGTTTAGTATATACGCAAGAAGAAATGTGTAGTTATTAGAAAAACTTCAAACAGTCAAACTTCATCAACAGAAAATCCCAAACACAAAAAAACAACACAACACCAAACCTGCAGTACTGGACACACTGTTTGAATGCCAAGTTATTTCTGGGAATTTGAGCGCAAAAACACCACAGCACTAGCCGCAGTGCTGCAAAGACATAGCCAAAATCAACACAACAAGAATCTTGCAGATTACCACTGTAAGGTGGACGCTAAATGTCTCAATTCTTCCAGGATGGAAGGCCCTGCAGAGGACTCGTTTCTGTGCCCCAGCTGGCCCTGAGGGCCCACGTACTGTAACTCAGCTGCAGGAGCATCCTGATCACACTACACACACTATCCTCTTCTCTGCAGACACGACAAATAAGAGCGCAAACATATCTCCTGTTTGGTCTCTATATTTGTCCCACTCCACTCAGCGCTCCAGAGCGATGCAGCGTACGCTCCAGGGGCGATTTGGGGGGTAATGAAGAGGCACTGTATCTCATTACCTTGATACTACAGTTTTTGGAAATGCATAAAGCTAGATAAATATAGATTTCAAAGTAAAACACCTGGGTAAACAGCACTCCAGTTGCTCAACAAGTTTCCCTCTGCATACTCTAAGGCTAGGAAATAAAGCTTCCTGTGAGTCGTACATTTTTATATTCAACACCCTTGTTATATACAGATTAAAGAGGGAAATGAACGAGCAAACATCTCCTAAGGCCCTATCTTGCACTCAGCGCAATTGCCTTTGTACACCGACGCATGTATCGTTCCTATTTTGCACCCGACGCACAGCGGACTTTTCCCTCCACAGACGCACGTCGGTAAATTAGGGAATGTATTTGCGCTCCAGGGGGCGGTTCAGCGAAAAGAGGAGGCGTGTTCCAGCGCAAACGTTACTTTGTGCTATTCTGCAGTTTCAGAAAACAATTCCACCACTGACCAGGAAAAACCTGGTCTAAAGTCAGTGGCGCGTTATTCAGATGCTATTTTAGGGGCGCATGCTTGGCCATAATGTAGCGTGTGCACAACGCGCATACACTTCTCTCATCTAAATAGATGCAGCAGTTTCCATTTTTGCAAACCATACATAATTACAAAGGAAAATATTACTGAAAATGGATTTGGATAGATCAGGAGGCACTTTACAGTACAGTCCTCAAAAAGTCGCAGCATTCTTTGTGGCTTGTTGTGTTTTACACATTTCCATGAATCATGGATGTGTTGATGACATAAATGAGGAAATATTAGAGGAATTAAGGAGATGTGATGTTGAACTACGGTGGGATTGGACACTCCGGCGGAATCTGGTCAGTGTAATGCGCGATGCGCTCCTGATGGAGCGGGTGGATGGAGATGGAGTGGGGGGAGGAGGAAGGGGCACAACAGGTGGTGCGTTTGGAGGCCCACGCTCCATGGCTGCAGCAATCCTCTCCATACTTGAGGAGATGCGCCCGAGAGGCAGCAGCAACATCGTCACCCGGCCAAGACGGGCATTTGTTACTTTGCCGCATCCCGCCCACAAAGCTACTTGCGTTTGGCGTTTCACACTTGCGTTTCAGATCGTTAAAAAGGGCCCCTAATGTTAAACTTATGTTACATATCACATCAGTGTGCTGACAAGACTCGCTTGAGCTTTCATTTGGTGTCTTTAACAGCTACTCCCATTCAGGTACACTTATCATCAGTGTTGATGCCATAGATTTGTATTGCATTACATCATTTGAAAAATACTGTATTACTATTACTATACTTAAGCACTATATTTAATATATTTAAAGAGATATTGCTTTAATAAATTACCCATAGTGCCCAGGGATGAAAGGGGAACCTCACTTAAAAAAGGCACTTGTTGCTAGGATTTCATCTGACATCTTATGCATATACATTTATCACTATCGAATATGACTAAGACAAGTGAATAGCTTCACAGCTAAAATTGTGAATGGCAAATAGGAGTCCGACCACAGCCACGTCATATCTGGAGTAGAGCAAAGGTTCTCTGGCTGTGTGCAAGCCTAGCACGACTGATATTAAGCTCTGTGCACTTCCTGTCACACGTTCTTTCTATTTCATGTTTTGCCTGATACAAACAAACAACAACAATGTGCTGATGTATCAGGACTACTTCCTCATTCCTCCCACTCGCTCTGAGATCAATATCTTCACGGCTGTGGCCAGACAATATGCTCGAATGAGCTCGCCGCCTCCACTTCAGCCAGGAGCTGGAGCTCTGAGACCCAGAGAGAGACAGACGGAGGGACCACATGGATGATACATCTCTCCTTCAGCGCTGTGCTATCCAGGTGGGACTGTGGACGCCTGCTAGGCCTGTCCTTGACTAAAGAAATGTACTAAAATAAGTTACCAAAATAAAGCAAAGCTGTAGTGACAAAATGTCTGAGTGCAATGAATTAAACTAGAAAACTTAATTCCCTTTAAGTTCAACTATTTTTTGGGCATTCTCAAACCCTGCGAGAAACAACAACAAACTTCGAGCTAGCAAGCTGCACGCTGAAAATGTCAATTAATATAATAATAATAATAATAATAATAATAATAATAACAATAACAATAATAATAATAATTATAATAATAAATAGGGTGTTTTCTATTGCAGGGTGAAAATGTTCCACCAAAACAAGTTCCTTCCTGAGACTATTTAGCAGAACCACCGTTGCTGCGTCCAGAGCTTAGCACCGTCCAAGACCGTTGTGATTGGTTTAAAGAAATGTAAACAAAACAGAGCGTTTCTTTCTCCTATCCCAGAATGTATCTGTGGTGTAGCCAGACCTTACTCCACAGCACTGTGGAAATAGAGCTGGACATGCAAGACTACTCTTTAGGAGACTCTGCTTCCTGCTGTGTGAAGCTGCTGGTAGTTCTCAGATGGGGCTCATATGAAGACAACAGACCATAACCACAGAGCAGGAGCTGCCCAGAGACCTCGAGTGACTCTGGCTACCTCGGTCGGACTGCCCTGCACTTTAACTACTTCCTTCCTCATCGGGATTTGCTGTGTCCAGTCCGCAGTCCAGGGCTGCAGCTATTTTTACCAAAGCTGCTTTCCCCCCTGCCATTTGCTCTGCAAACACAGTGAGGCCAGCCTTCTCTGTGTTTGTTTGTATGGCCTGAATTACAGAGAAAGAGAGAGAGAGAGAGAGAGAGAGAGAGAGAGAGAGAGAAAACAAGTGGCCCAGGAAGCATGAGGTAGCACTTCTTCACCACGTAAAGGCCAAAGGAGAATAACCTAAAAGCCAGGACACACCAGCCAGACCGTCAACAGAAAAGCCAGTCGAAATGATCAGTCTCCCCGTGTTGGTCCAAAAGTGCCACAGAACACACCAAAGAGACGAGACCTAATACGTCTCCATAACAGCAGGCGGCGCTAATCTGTATTGTTGCCCAAAAAATGAAAACCGGCAGCTGATTGGACAAATGCATCACATGGGTTTGTTTTCTCCGGAAATTCAAAGCCAGACTGTCATGGCGGCCGTTCAGAATACGATCTCATATTGTACTAAAATAGTTCACTGAAACATGTTTCTGAAAACATTTTAAGCATTTTTTCATTTCAGATCAACAAAGGTCAGTTTAAAAGATTTTCGTCAGATTTTGAGAGGCTCTAGTCACCTCATTCCACTCCCTATTTCCGGGTGAGTCCCGACTGCCCTGCCGCCGACTGAACACGTCAGGTCAGTGAAAATGAACGGCGACAGCCCTCCAGACTGATGACGGCACAGGACACACCGAACAGATTTGAGTCACTGACCTCGCCAGACTGTTCAACGGCCGATTTTCGGCCCTGTGTGTCCCGGGCTTAAGACTGAGCTGCTTTTTGGAATTACCTCTCTGTGACCTCCACTATAATACTAGTGCAAAATACTGTAGAGCAGGCAGATCTGGGAAACATTCATTCATGAAGGATCTTATCAACAGCCTGTGATGGTGAGTGGAAAGCTGGCAGAAGACCCTGTGTAAGTCAATAGAGATTTGACAGAGGATATTGTGTGGAGTAATGGAGCACCAACAATGGCTGACACATACACACAGTCATACCCACACAAAGAACTGACAAAGGAAACTGAAATGTCTCCTAGTCATCTTTGCTCTCCCAGTTGATAGCTGAGTGCTGTAAATCAACCCTACATCATTTACAGTGGCACATTCAGCAGGCCCTTCAAAGGCCCATAAATGTAATGGTGATGGGTGTTGTGTGCCATGCTAGGAAGGTAATAATTACACATTACTGCTGAGCCTCTTTATCTCAGCAGTGGAACTGAATTCTTTCCACGGAAAAGCTAAATCCTGTCATGTAACTCCAACCACCGACTTGCTCTTTGAATCTGATCACCATGGCAACGCACCACTTTCTCTCTCTCTCTCTCTCTCTCTCTCTCTCTCTCTCTCTCTGCTCCCTCTGCACTTAAATAAGCCCTCTCCACCAAACTTATCAAAAATAATTCTGCCTGCACCTCAAGCAAACATCACTGAATGTAATATCACACGAGTCAAGATGGACTGGTGGTAACATGGAGCCTCCTGGAGTCAAAAGGTTGTGCGTTCAAGCTCTGCAACTGCCAACATGTGATGTCACAGTCTAGAGAAATACATATGACAATGCTAGTGTCATGTGAAGACCTCATAATTGATTGTAGTGGGTGATGTATAATTTATTGTAAAAGCATTTCAAATCCCAACCAGGGAAACAGAAAAGAGCTCCTTTTACAAACTCCTAACAGCATTCGAGAGACATTTCGGAGATACAGGCCTGAGATGCAGATGGAAATTTTAATCATTAATGTGAGTAAACAGCAGCGCAACGAGGAAGCAAATCTGTTCTCTGTAAATTCATTTTAATGCCTATTTCTTTCCCTCAGGTAGGAAATCTGCTCATTTTGATGTTATTACACCTGCGCCGTGCTTCAAGTGTGAATTAGAGGGTCCCTCGCTGATCTTTTCCTGGTAAACAACAACAGTGGTCCAGTCTGCAGCTTGGAGGATGTCTGCCCATGTGGATTAGGGGAGGATGATTAGAGGATTGGCTACTCATCCTTGTCAGCAATGTTGAGCTGCGCTACAGTCCCGCCATGAGACCGGTCTGAACCTCTCGCCCACACACGTTAAACTCACAGCAACCGCCGGCCATTAAACCTTTATGGCCATAGAACATCACTGCTGTAATGTATTGGTTGTAATCCCTTTTGCGACGCACTGCACACCTTCACTGTGGCTGGGTATCACAGCTAATTATTGATAGTTCAGGAAGGTCAAAAGTCGGCTAGGCTTCACTGAGAATTAGCATTATGCTTATTTATAGGGGTGGATTATAGATGTCAGTGTTTCTGCCGGGCTAAAATGAGCTAGTTAGGGTAGCTGGCACTGACAGGAAGACAGACAGAGCCAGAGGGAATCACTTCAGAGGCCAGTCCTACCCTGGGAGAATCCTGAGCCTTCAATCGCCTGCAGTGCCTTTCACACATATACGCTACTCTCAGCTAAGACGATGAACCAATCATAGTTGTAAAAAACAGCACCACAGCCTTCTGCATCGTCGTGGTGCATTTGGGCTCACATATTCAGACTCATTACACAGATCTCCAGCAGTGCATGAAGCAGATTAATAATATCAAAGCACATCTGTGCCCTTTGGTGATGCTGTAAATCTTGTTCTGAACACTCCTGCTTCAATTACATGATGATTTAATGACTGCTAATGCAGACCTGGAGAGCAGGGCACTGCGATATAATTAGCCATGGTGGAATTGAGTGTAATGGCTACATTGTGGTACATGTGGAAGACAATGTTTTACACTCACCTCTGGCCCTCTGTCCTGCACATGGCAGGACTCACTGTCTCCCTCTGAGAAGGAGCCTGACTCGTCGCTGGAGTTGGTGACATAGGACTGCTCACATTTGATCTTGGGCCGCACCTGGTTAAAAAGGGCCTCCCCACCGACACTTTGCTCCTGCTGGTCCACACTGAGGCAGCGCGCCACATTGGAGCATGGAGAGGAAGAGAACTCAAACTGGGGCAGGCTGCAGGGGGAGCCTCCGCTGCCGTCCTCCGCATAGGAGTACGAAGAGCAGGAGCTGGAAGTCCTGGTGCGTGTCTCACAAGGCGGCGAGCGTGGGCACACTTTGATTGGCACTGGGCAGCTGGTGTTGGGTCGTGGGCGGCACAGAAGTGGGGGCTCAGTGGAGGTGGTGCTGGGAGAATAGGTCTGAGAGGTGGGGAGGGACTGGCTGGCTCCTGCCCACAGGCCCTTTGGCATGTGGTCAGAGAGCTCCATCTCCAAAGAGTTCCCACCAGGGTAGGAATGTGCTGGAGTTCCCAGACGGTTGCAGGCCCCTGAGGAAAATATGACACTACGGCGATCTAGCTCAACTTCCTGTTTGCAGACCCCATCGCAGGAAGCGGATTTGAGGGACAACCCTGCAGGGAAACCGTCCACCTCCTTTGGGGATGTAACAGATAGACCCAGCTCCCCAGTTAAAGGCCAGAAGTCATTTTTATGATCTCCCTGAGAGTTGCCTTTGTCCTGGGGGCACACAAGTCTGTTGGTGAATAGCTGCTGTGATGTGTTGGGCAGACTGGGGAGGTCAACCCCTTTCTTGAAGAAGGCTCGGAGGCAGGAAGGGGACTTGGTTCTCTTGGTTCTCTCCACAGATATGGGGCTATCCATCTCCATGGCTGTCACACTGTCCTTATCCCTGACGATCTGCTCATCCCCTGACAGGCACAATGAGATGGCCTCTTCCTCTGCCTGTGGTTCAACTTTGATCTGTGCCAAAGGCAGCCTGCCCTGACCCGGCACTGCCTCGCTAACGCTGTTCTGCTTTAATGTGCTTGGAAAACCTGAGGTACTGGTGTGTGAGGAGATGTCATTGTGCTTGTTGCAAGCCCACTGGTATTTCCTGTACTTGGGGCATCGTGGCAGGTCTGATGCTCCGTGCCGATCAAAGTCCAGCCGGCCATCTGTGAAATTACTGGGAATAGCTATTGCTAGCCGATCATCGTCAGGGTGTCCAAAGGAGGTGAGGGCGTCAGCACACCGCCGTGCCTTCGGGGAGGTGGGCCTTTCCACCTCTGACTGCATGCTCTCATCCTCTGAGTTGTTCACCTCCGCCGCCACCTTGCGGCAGAGCAGCAAGCCATCCTCCTCGCTGCGCAGCTGAGCTTCCAGGAAGCGAAAGCATGAGTCCTCGAGGTTGTGCATGCGCAGGAATTCGGCACAGCGGATGACCTCCTGGATGTTTTCTCTGCTGAGTAACAGCTTAGCAGTGTAGGCAAACTGCAACAATGGAGCGAATCCCCTGGCAGTGACCTGCAAAAAACAGGGAAATTGCCAGAATTACCATCAGCACAGCCATTGTTCAGAGCACTTGGAGTGTGGTGAGACAACCCGACAGCTCCAACGACCATAAACAAACACTGTAAAGTACCGGTTAATCTTTTTATCAGGTCAGACTCAGCACTGAACATTGTACACAGTGGTAAATAAGATCTGGTGCTCTGGGGATGTTAGTAGGTTGTGTGTCCAGCCGCATGTTCATAATAACAACCTGTGGGACATTCCAGCATTCGACCACTGTCTGCCCTGTGGTCAGATCATTGGTTTTGCCTACACCCACTCATGTCACTGCTTTACATTTGCAAAACTCTTACTTACTTAAGGTAAGATGCCTAAGCAGTAAGCACTAGTGCTACTTTATATTCCTTCAGTGACATGATTTCACTGTATGTCCAAAATGCTGCATTGCAGGAGGGCCAGGTGATGGTAACTGCTAAATAATAATCAGCAAAGATCTTTGTGACAGTGAATTATACCTAGGTACTCTGTACTGAGGTTTGGTATCAGTTCCAAAAACTTTCAAACTGATACCAAGCTCATACTTTTCTGAACACCTATTTCATTTCACAAAGGAATTCAAAGTTCTTATGAGTTAAATATAGTTTTTCAAAGCGGATTTAAATCAGGAATTATTTTATCAAAAAAGAAGTAAACATGATTATGAATCAGATTACACTGATGCCAGCTTTTGCACTTGACAGTAAACTGCTAGTGCAATGAACTAAATATTTAGGTTTGATACCCTGCCCCTATTATAACTGGGACCTTCAGTTAAAAGAGTTTTACTTTCACAACACTGATTAGATGTGTCCAGCAGTGTACTGTAACCTAAGTGCCCTGTCAGCCCCACAGCCTCACTTTCTGTGTCAGTGCCCTGTGTCCTCAGGTCAAGTGCCTGTAAAGCCTAATGGTTTGTAAGACTATGGCTTATGCCTGTTATGGCCACGTGGCGCGGGATGATAGAGGGAAGCCTTCCATTTAGACTTAATACCAGATAATTAGGTAAACCCCTTAGCCTGCAGAAGTCCAGGCGGCCCTCTGCTGTTGTTGTTACAGAGCACACAGACGAGAGAAAGGAGCCAGAGGAGCCGGCTTTAATACGAGGCTTGTCTGCTGTTTGGAGATCAGCGTGAGTTTCACACTAGGTTGCATTCATCACTTTACTCAGACTCTAGCAACCAATCCCTGCAGCTTTATCCTGGTTCATTCTCTGACATTACTGTTAGTTGCTCGGGAATGCAATCGAACAACGCACAGAGAAAAGGTGCGCTCACAAACACAATTGCAATGCGCTTGACGTATTGTTTGCTCTACAAAGCACCTTTTCAGAGACTGAGTGAGGTACAGTTTTTCTTACAAGACTTAACAGAGGCTCACAGATGTAAGGGAGGAGCGGCACAATGTGGTTTTAATGAGCCCACTGTTTACTGATTGTTTTGCTGCCTCTGTTGGGGGAAACAAGAATATGAATTACCCTAGGTGAAACAGTATATACACAGTGTGGGCACTGCAGCAGCTTCCAGTGTTCCAGCGGTCTCTGCCAGACACCCCAGTAGTAAAACAGGATTTTCCCTCTTTAGTATCAAGCTTCAAAAACCACAGATATTTGCTCTGTGGATTTTTCCGCCTGGAAAAACAACTAAGCAGTATGCACGAGAAAACACAAATATGTCAGTAAGAAATAGCTTGAGGTCATTGGAGTGAGGCTAAGGCCTTTTTAAATCATCTGGCTTTGTGGATCTTTAGGAAGATGAATAAACATGTGCAATGTCTTGCTGCTTTTTTTAAAGGTTTGAAACTAGTAGAGGGACTTTTTTCATGTTCACTTCTAAACATTGTGTGAAATTAGAGATAATACATGCTAGAGGCTCAGAACTCGCCAATTTGAATGGAACATGACCCCAAAATACAGACGGGGATTATGTGATTATAGAAGAGATATAATAATTAGAGCTTTTAATTGTAAAATAATCAACATGACTTTCAGCTAAACTCAATGATCTGCAAGGTAACAACTGTACTGAACTAAATCTGTGGTGGGATGATACTGTCTACGACTGAATCCAGCACACGCCGGCGCTCATGATGCACTTGTTTAAAATGATCTTTAGCAGCACACACGTTGTCTGAGCTTGTGCAGTGTCAGTGCCAGCATTTTAAAAACACTGAGCTCATGAGTCCACAGAGTTACAAATGTAGTTTTGGGGTAATCTAAAAGCTCTTTTAACTGAGTTTGATTGTTTAGTGTTTGATTGTGATGTATATAGAAAGTTTGTTCAAGTCTCCGGAACTCTACTGGAGGGATGAAGAGCATTCTTTAAAAATATATTCTCTCATTTGGTGGTATGATGATGATGGATAGCTCCAACATCTCCCATTGGTGTTTATCTGTTCGATCTGGTGACTGTGAGCATATGATTAAAATATATCATATCACGATGTATGTATGTCATCTTGTTTTCATGTCACAGAGCATGATGGCAACTTCTGTGTGTAACTTCCATCATTCATTTATTGTGTTGTCCCTCCATTACACATTGTTCTCTTACATGAACCACTGTTGCTTATGAGGAGCCACTACTGTCTGTGAGTCCTTCTAAAATAAATGCCATAAATAAATGTTTCCTATTTCAAACTGTAATAAACTGCAATTGCAGTACTGTGAAATGAAGTTTTTCTTGATAGCGACAGCTGTCAAATCTTTCAATATTTCTTTCAACTGGCCCGTGACAGCTTGACATCTTTCCCAGATGGGTTTATAAGCCATTACATGTGGCCTTATCTACAATGTAGCGGTGACCACATTTAATCAACCATGCTATAAAAAGAAATGTAAATTTATACTTGAATAAGTAGATGTGTTTTGGTTTAAATCTTTCACATCTTTTCACATGGATTTCTTTGTTGCTGTGACTACAGACAAATGGTTGGGATGTGAAACATCAAACCAGCACCAGTCTAAACAGATGTTTGATATGCTAAATACACATCTGTTTGCATACAGTGTCTAATGTGTGATGGGACTGCTCTAAACATTAAATAAGATATCTCTGTATTTTGGGATTTGCAGAGTGATCTTTAGCTGGGTCTGGCAGTTAAACCTCCAGTGCATGCACCGGCTGCAGCCTCCCAGCATGCATGTGCTCTGAAGCAGCATGCTAAGTATAGTATAAATAGTATAAATCACGCTTAACAGACAGTCCAACGGCACCAGGCACATCAGGAAGCTGCTGACTCCATATCTATGAGGGGGATGGTGTGTGTGGATCTGTTGTGTGTATGTGCTCGGGTAAGTGGGTGGGTGCGAGTGTATGAGTCTGAGTGTGAGGGATTAGGGGGAAGGTAGCTTTGAGTGGACTATCAGCTCTACTGATGAGAACAGGTCATCCTCCACACACACACACACACACACACACACACACACACACACACACACACACACACACACACACACACACACACACACACACACACACACCCCTGTACTTGCTAAAATAATAAACCCAATCAATCATACTCTTTCTTTCACTGTATTTTTTATTTCTGCATTAAAGGGCTTCCACAGAGATGTACTATTACGCGTCTGTAAAACTTGGGCAGTGATAGACAGTGATATCCTCACTTTTAGTCACTATATGGATACATCTGCCAAAACCCTAGATCCTTTTTTTTTTTTTTTATATAGAGCAACCAATACAATCTTTTCATAGGACTGTCTGCCTGGTAAATGCCCCGGTCTTTCAAAGTCCTAGCCCCCAGTTTGTTTGTCCAAGCGAGTTATTTCCTTAGAATTGACAAAGCTCCTTCAGAGCCACAGAAGACATTATCCAACGGTTTTCACTTGCTGAGTGGTGCTCCTCATAATGAATAAACTAATCTTCATGTGTAAAAAAGGTGTAGTGTCCCTTTTAAGAGGGCCTTCCCTGTAAGTATATGAAGCGAATAATGCCTGTGCATCACCATAACTTTGTATCTACTTTACTGTGGGCATTCCTCTTTGAAAGGTGTGAGATTGCTGGAAAGTAGCAAAAGGAAGTGGAGTCTCCTGGCGAGTTTTGAGGTCTGTAAGAGTCTGAGCTGTCACACGCCAACCTAGACACACTCGACAAACACACGGCACACACAGTCCAGTAGTGAGTTTGCACAACTAACACAAGGTGAAAACAACACACACACAAATTTAAAAACAGCCTTCTAACCTTGTAGCAGCCTGAGTAAGAGTACACTTAAATAACTGCAAGTGGCCTCTCTTCACTCGTGCACACAGGCACGCACACTAAGTGAGTCGATGTAGATGGGGCCACGGCGACTGTAATGGTGAGGCAGTGGTAGCTTAAATGAAGCTGGCCGGCTGCATCCAGGGCTGCTGATAAACAGCAAAGCTGCTGGAGGAAAAGTGCTGAGCGTACGAGGGATCTATTTTCAGCTAGTATCAGCAGCTGCTGCCTGCGGGAGCGCATCTTTATGTGCACGCTGCACCATATGTGATTACTCCACTGTTACAACCAGCACAGCAGCCTGATGAAGGAAAGCGTAAAGAGAGCGACACAGGATGGAGGGGGGGAACAGACGGAGGACAGGGGAATATAAGAGAGGAAGGGAGACAGTCAGTGCATAGGAAACTGGAGAGGAAGATAGGGAAGATACACAGAGGGCCTGATTTACTAACACTAGCGCAGTTTGCGCTGCGTCTGTTTATGCGAGTTCGGTAATAGCGCACGCTATGCTTCCACATTTTGCGTAGTATTTATCAACCCTGACACTCATCAGCCAATCAGCGTCTTTCTCCGCCCACTAGACCGTAGATTGCGCTGTAGCAAAGCGGTACTGGTGCTATGATATGGCTGAGTGCAGACTGCGATATTCCCACTGCTGATGCTAGGACTGTTTGAAATGATCCTGATGCCAGTATGTGTAATGTAGCGAGGAGTTTAACAAATGCTGGAATGGGATGTGAACGCTGAGTGGGAGATTCAGTTTCATCTTTGATTTCTTCCAGTAACTCTAATATTGCACGGCTGCTTGATCTGTAACGCTAAATGATGTTGTGTTCACTGACAAAGTGTGATTCTTGTGTTAAAAATATTTTCAGCCTCGCCTATGTCTTCGTCTTGCTCAAATTACTGTTGCCATTTCACCAGCGGCATAAAGGTCTACGAGGAAACTCGACTGCGGCTGGTTTAGACCTGCTTTAAAGAGGCGGAGAATTTCCCCGCAGAATAGAGGCGCTCTTACTGACAGTCTTTGTAATACCACGGAATATATAATTAGGGGCACTTGCGCTTATCCTCCCACCTTTTCGGGTGGAACTCCCACTTTCCCCACGACCCTCCCACAAACGCATATTGAAAGCGCAACTTGTCTCTTCTCGCTCATGTGGCAGACAATCTGCCATTTTACCCAAGTGCGCCCTGTTTGTAAATAGCCCGCATCGGTTACGTCCGTCTTTGCGACCAATTAGCGCCTGGAAACAGGCGCAAACGGCTTGATAAATCTAGCCCTATGTGTTTCCTGGTCATAAGCTGACTGCCATGACGTTTGACGCATTTCAGCTGTTAGCAGCACTTAGTATATGAGTTAAGACAAAGAGACAAATGTATCAACGTGCCTGACTGGGGCCTTTTTAGGCTAACACAGCCCTGCTCTGCAGCTGGAGTGGACAGGCGATACCATTTCAGGGCAGGAAATTATAGGCAATGGCCAATCACAGACCCAGACAGTTCGCATGACATTTTTAGGAAGCCTGCCAAAAATCTTTTCATAAACAGGCTGAGCAATACTACACTGCACTCCCCTCTCCTCCCTAAATCTATTTCCCTCTTTCCTCACCCAGTGCTCCTGCCTTACGTCGGCCTTTTGCATCCAAAAAGAGAGGGCTAATTTATACAAATGTTCTCCAGTGAATTCCTGCATGTCATGCATGCTAATGAGGCATGGCATGGCATGACAATGGATTGAAAGAGAAAAGCCTCCATCTCCATTGGAGGGAGCAACCGATGCTTTAACATCAGATCTGCTGAGTAGCCTGACATTAACCTCTGTGTTCACGAACAAACAATAAGGAGCCTGAGTCACAGCACTAATGGGAATGAAACAGGCGTGGTACTGTACACTGTCATGACGCCATTGTGGGTTAAGATGTTATGCTAGAGGAGACGACAGGAAATGTGCAGGGACAAAGGCCTGCTGCGGAACAGAAAAGCTCTCGGCCAAAGGAAAGTCTTTTATAAAGACAGCTGGAGCAGTCATCCAGTCACTTACTAACCTATCTTGCATTACATATATTATACTGATGACATACTGTACAAGTCTGCATAAATCTGATGTGACAAGCTACTTGCATCACATTAGAAATCTACTGTAAGTAAATAAAGTGTCTTTTTTATCACACCTGAGATTTTGCACGTTCACATCATTACAAATCACATTTTTGCAATGATTTTCAAAACATACCATGGTATCTAAGATTATTTGATTGATTCTTCAAGCAGCCATTCATTCCACTCATTTCGGTCTGGTATAAACATGAACTGTCAAAGACTCCAAACTAGATTATCACAGTGAACATATCTGCTTTTGTTGTTGCCAACAGTTTCATTACTGCAACAAGTAACTTTGTTACGGTAAGGTTTGGTGCACATCTGAATCAGTGTTAACAGTGAAAAGGATACTAATCACAGTGAAGACATTTTCACAAGCAAAGTGTCCTCCTCAGTGACAGCAGAAGCTCAGACGATCCTGGTGCTGAGCTGTCCCCCTGACAGAGGATTAAATCAGATGGTGTACATCCTAATCCTCTCCCAGTGCAGTTTACTGTGCAGGCCAGACAGTTGGGAGGACATTCTACTCCGCTGCACACACTGTGTGTTTCTGACAATACAAATATCAAATCATTGAATTTGTCCAAGCACATTACACATGCCAGGCTACTCTCAGCTCTGTGTCCATTTGTTTTGTCCAACATTGATTAGATGGCAGGTTTTTCAGCCCAGACTGATGAAAGTCTGTGTATTCCTTTCATTAGGGGGGTGTTAGCTGCTTAACTGTGGCGGGTTTGGAGGTTAAATACAAAGAGGGTCACAACGGGGATCACCCGGCAGGCAGGCTGCTCAAGGTGCTCTTCTACCCAGCCTCTCACACTCAGACAGAGATCCTGCATCTTCTCTGTCAGCTTACAACATGCAATGTGTCCTTGTGTTGGCAGAGAAAGAGGGACCCCCTGCTGGACCAAGGGGGCTGGGTATTAGTGCATCACTCCTCTCTCCACCGCCTCCTCTTTATCATCCACCACCCAACCCCCCACCTTTAAGGAAGGCAAGGCTCTGCTCCCACCATCTGTCTAATTGGCTGTATTTCTGTGACAGTGTCTTGGCCAGGCACTCAGTGTGGGGCCAGTCTGTGTGAGGCCCCCTCAGATTATCCGTGCAGGTCGAGCCCTGGAGGTGGATGGATGTCACTCATCAACCCTCCTAAACCACCACAAGAGCATTACATTGACCTGTCTCTGGCCTATCTCAAGCTCCTTCTCTATCTCTGAGCAGCCAGACTTTTAAGTTCCCTCACAAGCAGCAGAGCCTGAAGATCTATAAGTCCTCATACCTAAACAACAGAACAGGTCTTTTGGCTACAACTTCCAAAATGACCTAGACACGTATCTTGTGACCTGCCACCTCTATGGCTTATATCTGCTTTATGGAGGTAGCTAGAACTACTGGGTTCAGGTTGGGGAAAGATCATGGTCATTGTTACCAATGTTGTCAATTGTGTCAAAGTCTGACGCTTTTCCGACTCAGCCATTTTTGGACTGCTGTAACAACGTCCCCCTACTTTAGCCATTGCTTCCAAGAGAGTCCAGTCATTATTCTCACACAGCAAGAGGTAGCTGGTCAGGTTAATGTAAACATATGTCCCTTGCACTTGAAAGGGACACCAGTGCCGACATTCTTTTTACTAGATTACCATGGGCTTTTCTGAGAAAATCCATGGTCCCCAGTGGATGGTGGTGCTGAGGAAACTCCATTTTGGTCACTCCGTCACTTTTTCTTGAGTGACAACACCACTGTCACCTTTGCAAATGAGACAGTCAGAATCTAACTGTCAGATCGCAGAGTGCATGAAGTCCAAGGGATCATTTTATAACCTACTCTAACCCTAAACCGCCTCTCTTTTAACCTGTCTGTCCCATCTCTGTCTTGGATCTCTGCCCTGGCTTTTAATCCCTGGACCCTCTGCCCTCACTCAGACCGTCTCAGCTGGGATGTATAACCCCAGCTGGGTTTGTCTCACACATCCCAGTGTCTCCTGGATTCTGCTTCTCTCATCCCTCTCCTCCACTGACACTTTGTGGTTTAGGTGGTCCTCCTGGCTGAATGGGGGTCCACATGATGCATGGAGTCTTGAGTGTCATAGCTTTGGCTCCAGATTCCAAACTGCCTAACCAACGTTTGGAGCGTTGTGAAGTGCCATCAAAGATCTCTAACCCCTACACCCCTAACCACCATCAGGACAAACTACTTTTTTGCTGCAAAGGCTACTTTTAAGTCACCATTAACAACAAACTCATCAGTATTCCATCCAACATGTTCAGAGTGTGTGGTGTAAAGAACACTGCAGCCTTTAGGGGCCACAAGCAGCACTTCAGACTTTCAGTCTTGTTAAAGTAAATCACAGCAAATCTTTTGCGACACTGCAGGTGGATACACTCTCCTTTTTAAAACCGGGGTCAGATATGTGTGTGTGTGTGTGTCTGTGTGTATATTCTTTCAAGATGATAGATTTGCAGTGTTCCCTGGCTCATGACTAAGGAAAGAACTGAAAAACAGGAGGTGGTTTGAGGTCTGTGAACCAGCGCTCTGCTGAATCACAGTGCTGCCCTCTCCTTTTTCCAGAATAAATCAAAAATGGTAGGCCTGATGATCCTCCACATTCTGGAGCCCTCCACTGTCCCCACGGCAGTCTGGAATCATGCCAGCCAGTCAGAATATTCCAACACTGGATGAGGGCAACAGAATTATTCACTGATTAATTGAATTACTGCAATAGATTAGGTTTCTGCTGTTGGGATGCATGGAACTCCACATATTAACTTGTTCATTTTTGCAACTTAAACTGCTGTTAACTGTTTACCTTTTACTTCTGTTAATGCAATGGTATTGATTTGATTTTATGCCATCCAGACCTATATTGTTGTAATGTTTGTTAGCTAAGTTGTTTGATAGCCACAGTTGGTGGTAGTTTAGGCCTTGCATGCAACTAACCCCTCCTTTCTTAACCTGGCACCTCAACGTACACAGACTGACTTTAAACATCTAGACATACACAAGTTAATAGTAAGCAACCTCCTACCTTACAACCTTTGATTTGACTCAGACATTGAGCATTCTGTGAGAAGACTCAAGTTTCCCTCCAAATGTACTCTGTCTAACCCATGTGGCCTTAAAGCAACACTATGTAACTTTTAGCTGCAGCTGTAGTTCCAATGAGACAACCTGTAAGGGGAGCAAAGCGGGAAAAGTTACATAGTGTTGCTTTTAAAAAAGATAAGCAGCCATCTTGTTTTAACCACATGTTTAGCTTCCCATGCATTCATAGCTCCGCCATCTTGTTTTTGTCTTCGACACACACACACACACACACACACACACACACACACACACACACACACACACACACACACACACACACACACACACACACACACACACACACACACACACACACACATCCTTTCGCTCCTTTTAGCTTAGATATTTTAGTGAGTTAGATATTCTGTTTTACTTCTGCATTATTCATTTGAAAAAAAAACATTTAGGAATATACCTGCTGTCGATGTCATTTTGTACAAAAGTGAATCTTGCCAATCTCTCCTGCAACAATAACTCCAAAATCCTTTAACTTCTGCTAGCTATTGATATGGTAAATTTGGTTAGTTATTAATTATTAATCATAACTCTAAATTGATAGTTTAGTATATTTTATGAGACTTAAGTCACTTAATTGGCTATCTTGATGTTATCAAGTGGTGCCACTACAAGAGGTGACTTTAATCACATTGTTTAATTATAGTATACTTTTGATATCCATTTAAATACTTTGACTAACATACAGTAGTTAGTATATCAAGTGTGATGTTCCAACATAATGTGGCACCACGAGGCCTGGTCCCAACATTTTGGTGCCTCGGCGTGAGGTTCCCAACAACAATCAATCAATCAAATTTGATTTAAAGTGTAAAATTACCATTTAATATGGTCTCAGTGCACTTTACAATCAAAGGAACACAGAAATAACAGACAGCAACACAACTATTGAACATCATTAAAGCAGTAATAACAAACAATACAAAACCAGCAACATGAGATGAAGTGAAAAAGGTTTGTTTGTGAAGGACCCAGAAAGGATGCTGTGAAAAAAGTTCACTTCAATAGTCTGCACATTGATAGCTGTGTTGTAATTCTGATTTAACATTAGGCTCTAAATCACATTCAGTCTCCTTTTAACCTGCTATTGGCTGTAGTATAACGAGTAGAGGTGGGTTTTCTGAGTGAGCTTCTTTAACATGTAGTGGGAGGCCAGTCCACAGATGAGGGCCACGGTAGGAGAATGCTCTATAACCAACAGATTTTTTTTTGTTTACTAGGTGAATGACCAGGAGACCAGACTCAAGGGAATGGAGAATGCGTGCCAGTGTATATGGTGTAATAAGCTCAACTACATCTGCAACTATAACTAAATAAACAACAGTAGTGAGGATCATCAGATTCTTAACATCAGCTTCTTGTTCAGGAGAACAAAGGCAACGGTCTGTGCTAATTAGTAGCTGACAGCAGTCTGCTGTGATCATGGCGGTGAGTGATGAGTCACAGTTTTGCATACAGTTCCATCTCTCAGGTCATCTCTCTCTGTCACAGTGATGACTGCTCCTCTCCAGTGGAGGGCTCTCTTTAAAAGTCCTCTCCCTGGCTCCTATTTGTGGCACACTGATTCTTATGAATCCCCCTTTGTTCTTACATTCACAATAAATATGATGTAGAGAAACACTGTGTGTGTGTGTGTGTGCGTGTGTGTGTGTGTGTGTGTGTGCGTGTGTGTGTGTGCGTGTGTGTGTGTGTGTGTGTGTCTGTGAGACGTCATGCTCTTCTGTTCCTTCCTCCTGCTGGCGGGCCTGGAGGACAGCATCGCTGAGATAAAGCAGGATTGTTTTGTTCCCATGATGTGATGGCCAACAAAGCCCCTTGATGAAACTGGCTCCCTCTCTGCAAGCCCACAATCACATTAGATATAGATGATGTCACTCAGCAGCGCCAGCCCCGGCTACTCCAGGGGCGGCGGGGCCATGAGAGAGGAGTGATGAAGGTGGTGGGGGAGGTGCTGCACCAACCTCCCCCTCTCTCCCCCCATGGCAGCCCAGGCCTTTTTGCCCTTTTTTACACATAGGTGGCAGCCTTCAGTAGCTGCTGAAGGACTTCTGTCCGTGACCCGAGCCACAGCTCCAGGCTGCTACTCTGAGCAGAGCCAGCCCTCCCCCATCATCAGAGAGAAGACGGCGCTGAGACACATGCGTCAGCATGCTTCAGTCACTGACCGTAAAGCAAACGGTGACAGGGATCTTAAAAGACTTGACTGGCCACATCAGTGAAATGACATTCCTCCTTGATGCAACTGTGAATTGTCTAGACAGAGAGAGATGTACTACCTGCTGAACAGGGCAGAAGAAAGCTATTTAAAGGAAAATTCCACCTTAAATCGATGAACATAGTCAGAAAAAGAGCCATTAGCAAAGTAACTTGTGTTTCTAAGCCAATTTGTTGTTGCTCCTGTACTTGAGTATTTCCATTTTATGCCAGTGTGTACTTCTACTTCACTAAATTTATTTCACAGCCGTATTGTAATTACTAGTTCATTTACAGATTCAGATTTTAGATCTAAAATATTTAGACATAAAATAATACACAGTAGTTAAATGAGCTCACCTGCTTCTTACATGTGAATGCATCAGTCTGGCCAATATATATATATTTATTTTCTGACACTGACATTTTTGCATGTGTACACAGTGTATTGGCAGTGTGTTGTTAAATATGATGTAGTCACCTTATGTGGCCATTATGACAGAATAAAGCCAATGGATTCATTATATGGTGTTTTGCCATTTAGATAAAGTGCTAAATATTTGAAATGTTTTCAAATTGAACGAGGATGGACAAAGGGAGGACAGCTTGGTTAAAACCTCCACAGGAGTAACTCTCTCTCTCTCTCTCTCTCTCTCTCTCTCTGGCACATTAAAGAGATGTTACTTTCCACACTCCATCTCACACCTGAAACACACAGCAGTGTATGCATTATTCATGTGTGAAGTGAGTGAATGAAAAAGATGCTGCTCTGAGCATCCAGGAGCCGTTCCCTACAGTCCTTCTTTGAGTTTCGAAGGACAAAAAGCCCCTGATGCTCATTTTATATAAGACTACAATCTGACGCTGGCTTCTTTTTCAATGAGCGCAGTGACAAAGTCGTTTGACAAGTGCTACTTTATTAATGCGCGCCGGCCCCAGCGAGGAGCCACAACTACACAGCACATGGGGGATGTGCCCCTGTTTTCACAGCAGAACATGTATGTTCACGTGTGTGTGTGTGTGTGTGTGTGTGTGTGTGGGACATTAATCCGTCAGAGGGTTACTTTCATCATGTGTTCAGAGGAAGAGCTCTGAAAGGGATCAGTTGAAAGTGACAGTGCGAGAGCTGAGGTGAGCAAGAGTAAGGAGTGTTGCTAAACCTGATGAGCGCTGAGCCAGAGGTGACGTTAATCTCGCCACCAAATGCTACCTGCCACAAATAACGGCGGCGGTGGCAGTTGACAGGTGCTAATTGGCAATCATAGCCTTTTTCGGCTCAATAATTCACTTTCTCACACCTTTCACTGAGTCATTATCATC